>NW_025366187.1:0-6149 GCF_016433145.1 Gracilinanus agilis | reverse complement strand
CCCCCCTGAAACTTTGCAGATGTGCAAAAGTTACAAATTATGTCATATCAAAACACAGAAAGTCTCATTGGCTTCAGAATAGAACAAGGCCAAGGCTGAATTTTGACTGGGTTCTTATCAGAAAGCCAAGTTGAGGAATATTTTTCTCAGAGTTGAATTGCCTCTGCTAAGGCTTTGGCCTTGGCTGTACCAGGTAGCTGCATTCCTGGCCAAAGAGGAAGAGTGTTAACCTCTTAAATTCAGGTTTGCTAGGAACTTAAAGCTTTTCAATAAGGCCACAATACTTTTCAACAAGAAATCACAAGGATCACAAAAGGGGTCAAAAGAGGAGTCTCAGATTTTTATCTATTCTCTTATTGGCTTCCCACAGGGTTGTGTGGCTCTCTCTTGGCTTGCTCTTTCCTCCTTGCTACAGGTTCTTGTTGGGTCAGATGTTTATTTCCTAACTTTTTGGTTTTTCTTTTCTTGAAAGTTGTTTCACTTTCTCTCCTTGGTTCTTTCACTCCTGTATTTGTTTTGTGGCAATATTTTATTATTTATATTTTAATTTATTTTTTTTTAAATTTTAAACCCTTAACTTCTGTGTATTGACTTATAGGTGGAAGATTGGTAAGGGTAGGCAATGGGGGTCAAGTGACTTGCCCAGGGTTACATAGCTGGGAAGTGTCTGAGGCCGGATTTGAACCTAGGACCTCCTGTCTCTAGGCCTGGCTCTCAATCCACTGAGCTACCCAGCTGCCCCCTTTTATTTGATTTTTAAAAATTTAATTAATTAATTTAGAATATTTTCCCATGGTTACATGATTCATATTTTTTCCCTCCCCTCTCCTGGAGCCAATGAGCAATTCCACTGGGTTTTACACCTATCTTTCTTCAAAACCTATTTCCATATCATTATTTACAATAGAATGATCATTCAAAGTCAACATCCCCAATCATATCCCCATCAAGCCAAGTGATCAATCATATGTTTTTATTCTACATTTCTACTCCAACAGTTCTTTCTCTAGATGTGGATAACATTCTTTCTCATAGGTTTCTCTGGATTGTCCTGGATCATTGCATTGCTACTAGTAAAGAAGTTTGTTACATTCAATTGTGCCACAGTGTATCAGTCTCTGTGTACAATGTTCTCCTGGTTCTGCTCCTTTCACTCTGCATCAATTCCTGGAGGTTGTTCCAGTTCACATGGAATTCCTCCAGGTCATTATTCCTTTCAGCACAATGGTATTCCATCACCAGCATATACCACAATTTGTTCAGCCATTCCCCAATCAATGAACACTCCCTCATTTTCCAGTTTTTTGCCACTATAAAGAGTACATCTATAAATATTTTTGTACAGATATTTTTCCTTATTATCTCTTTGGAATACAAACCAAGCAATGGCATGGCTGGATCAAAGGGCAGGCAGTCTTTTAAAGCCCTTTAGGCCTAATTTCACATTGCCTTCCAGAATGGTTGGATCAATTCACAATTCCACCAGCACAATGGATTAGTGTTGTGGCAATTTTGTTGTGGCAATATTTTAATTTTGGTTGGGGAGAACTCTCATGGTGGCACAGAGCTTCTGAGGATTACTCTGCCATCTTGGCTCCACCCCTTGAAGTCCTTTATTCTAGGCACTACATTAACCATTTCATTCTCCTTCCACTTTTGACTTTTCCCTCATAGTTCTCTTTTCCCCCAACCCACAAAACAGAGGACAGGTTGAGTGAGATACTTAGGAAATATGAGGGTGGGGCAACCACACTCTCTAGCACAGGTGTTCTTTAATTTATTTGATTTTTAAAAAAATCCTTACCTTCTGTCTTAGATCCATTATAAGACAGAAGAGCAGTAAGGACTAAGACAAATGATTGGGATTAAGTGACTTGCTCAACATCACCCAGCTAGCAAAGATCTGAAGCCAGATTGGAACTCAAGTCCTCCTGACTCCAGTTCTAGCTCTCAAACCACTGAGCAAACCAGTTGCCCCTAACATTTATTAACTTAAATAAATATCAGTCACAGATTCATAGAATCTCAGAGTTTAAAGCTGGCCATCTTATCCCACCTATATATATGACTATAGCTATTGATTAATGATTGGTCAATGATTCTTTCCATAATATACTGGACAACTGATCATCCAGTTCTCCATCCCCTCTCTTCTGAAGTGCCCCATCCCACTTCTGAACTGCTTTAATTGTTAGGCAATCTTTCTCTATACCAGACTTAATCTGCCCCTTGTGTCCACCCTTTATTCTCAGTTCTTACCCCTGGGGCTAAGCACAGAAAGAATAATTCCTCTTCCACTCAACAGCCCTTCAAAGAGAGTGGTTATATCCACCAGTATCTTTTCCTCAGACTCAATATCCCCATTTAAGTTATTCTCATATGGTCAAATGGAGTCATAAAGAATCCAATATGATTAAGAAGCTCAATTCCTGACCAATGGAAGTTCATGTAGGTGATATGACTGACTCTAGAAGAGGTACTGAAGTAAACCCTGGTCAATTAGAAATTCAGACTAGTAGGGATTAGAGTAGGTTAAAAAGACCAGTGGGAGAAGCATGAGCTCTCTCTTGCTCTTTCTTCTTTCAGGACCAGAGCTATGTCTCTCTTTGGCAGCACTTGGCCTATTTTATCTGGCCTATCAATTTTTCCTGACCTGGGCAGAAGAAACCTGACAAGGCATTCTCTGGCAAGTGGGCCACTTGAAGCCAGGATGGTCCTGCATAGCTTGGACCTTAGCACCTAAAACCTGGAGCAAAGGAGGTAAAGTGCAGCTTGGAGACTTTTTAGTTAGACTGTTCTTTCCCTCACTCATTTTGTTCTTAGCATTAAGCCATGTTACATTTTCCTCTTTTGTACCATCTTCTCATGACTTAACTAGGGATAATGCTGTTATTGAGTCTATAGACAAGTAGGACATCCCTATATCAAGGCAAGGTCATTGGACCTTATGGATGCTGGGTCTGTCACCAGCTCCATCAGAGCTCCTTTTTGTAATGGGCAATAATTCCAGCCCATATAAATGAAACTTTGCCACAGCTTACACCTCATGAAGGTGATATACTGCTTAAAAAACCTTGTGCCCCTTTTGCTTTTCTTATATGTCACATAAATAATGTCAGGTAGAGTTCATCTAACTGGTCTCAACCTCTATCATTGCTCTTTGAGAGACTCAAAGATTTGCAAATCTTGGTTGATTTTAACTAATACTAAGGATCATGGCCATGTTAGGGAGACAATAGCTTTCATTTTTAAGTGATCGATCTGTCTTTGTTTTTTTTTTTTTATTCCCATATTTGACTGCCACATTATTTTTTTTTTATTTTTTTTTTTTAATTTTAAACCCTTAACTTCTGTGTATTGACTTATAGGTGGAAGAGTGGTAAGGGTAGGCAATGGGGGTCAAGTGACTTGCCCAGGGTCACACAGCTGGGAAGTGTCTGAGGCCAGATTTGAACCTAGGACCTCCCGTCTCTAGGCTCAGCTCTCAATCCACTGAGCTACCCAGCTGCCCCTGCCACATTGTTTTAAGAGAGTTTGAGATATAATTTTCCTTTTGATTTTTTACCATTCATCATTTAAATTTGATTTCTTTAAAAATCTTAGTTTATGGAATTATGACTGATATTTGTTACTGAAGGATACTTTGCAATGCCTAACAGCCCTGACAACACTATATACCCCAAGACTGAAACTACTGAAATCTGTCATTGGTTATTAAATATTATGGGACTTTAATTGATGCTTGAGTCTGATTCCAGAAAAAGGGACTGCTAACAAGCCACTGATCAATGCAGATGAGCATATGATGACTGATGACAACAACCCCATGGGTGGTGGTGTATGTGAATGTTAAAGTAGGGGATCAGTCTTAGGGAACTCAGGAAAGCAGCTTTTCAGCAAGTTCTGAGGTCAGCCTTCTCTGTTTCAACCTATAAGATATGAGACTAAAAAAATATCCCTATTTGGTTCCAACTCCAACTTGCTGTCCCTATGATTGGGGTAAAAATCAGACTAGAGGACCACATTCCCCTTTTTGTCAGATTTCTATCCCCTTTTTATTTTGGTGTGGTAACTTTCTTTAGGTAACTGCAATATTGTTGTAACTGACCTACATTCTTGTAGTCTATAAAGTACCTCCATGAGACCTTGAATATATTTTGTGATCTTGTTATGATTTTAATTTATACATATACATTTTAAATTTTCTTTCTCCTTTGTTTTTGGGAGAAGTGATCCATATATTATTTAATGCCTTTTTAGATCAATAACCTAGTAGCCTAGTCATACAAACTGTGCCACATCTATAGTTGATGTAAATGAATATTTCCTGTATTACAATATTAATTTGTGTTACATTCAGATTGTGTTAGGATTAGATCCTGGGCAGTATCTTATTTTTCTGAGAGAGGATTGTGAAATTATCCTAAAAGCCTATAGTCTAAGGTCTCTTTAAAGCAATTTTAGGAGAAGATAGTGCCAATAACCTGGACCAGGAAAGTAAATCTCCTGGAGAAGATATTGTATGGGCAATCGTGATTCCAAGAGTATTAAAACAATGACGGCAATAGAGGATGTTCCCAAAAATCAAACAGTACATTATGAGACTCTGTGTGAGCCTTTGGAGATAATGAACTGAACTCTATATAGGAGGTTGAATCCTCCATTGAATTCTTTTCATTTGCTCCTTGTCAATGTGCCTATTAATATATTTTTTTAAAATTATGCTAAGAAACACTAAGGTTGTAGTCACACTCTCCATGAAATGTATAATATCTTTTGTGCCCTTGTGCACTACCCTGGTGAGAAAATTCTGAAATATATAGACATCATATATGGAAATGATGCATTGGGGAGACTAACATGTTAATATCCTGGAGAATCCAAAGTGGGGAGACTTATCATGCTGGTATCCCAAAGAATCAGAGGGGAGATTGTGTGAATTAAATATCCAGGGTACCCCAATTCCAGAAAACTCATCTCATTAGGGAGGGTGCCACTGAGTCATGTAAATGAATTGCCAGTGTAGTAGTACAATTCCTGACCAATGGAAGTCCATGTAGGTGATGTGACTGACTCTAGGAGAGGTACTGAAGTAAACTCTGGCCAATTAGAAACTCAGACTAGGAGGGATTAGACTAGATTTAAAAGGCCAGCTGGAGAAGCATGAACTCTCTCTTGCTTTTTCTTCTTCCAGGATCCAGAGCTCTGTCTCTCCTTAGCAGGCACTTGACCTATTTTATCTGGCCTACCGACCTTTCTCAGGCAGAAGAATAGGCCCAGAGTGGCTTGGGCTGTTCAGGCTGAGCTATCTCTGGCAAGAGGCCTCTTGTAGCCATGATGGCCCTGCATGACTTGGACCACAACTGGGAACCTGGAGCAAAGGAGGCATGGTACAGCTTGGAAACTTTTTAGTAAGATTGTTCTTTTCTCTTTCTCATTTTTTCTAATAAAAATTATAATTTACTATACAGTCTCCAAGATTAATTTTAATCATTAAAGCCAAAATAATATTCCTAAAATGCACATCTGATTGTATTACTTCCCAATTTAAAAATCTAAAGTAGTGCCTATTGCCTCTAGGATACAATATAAAATTCTATAGCCTTATATTTCAGATCCTCCTCAACTGGTTGGTCTCTTACTTACCATTTCAGACATATTTCCTATTCCTGTCCTTCAAGCAGTCAACATTATAGAAAAACTGCTCAGAATTTGTTGTGCCAGCTCCTGCTTTAGTGGCATGACAGAAATTGCCCCCCATGTCTGGAATGTACCTCATCTTCACCATCCCATAGAGTCCATAGTCTCCTTCAAAACTTTTCTTTATATCCCCACCCTGCCATCATCCCCTTCTAGGGTTCCTACCTTCCTAAAATTGTTTTGTTATTTACTCATCTCTGTACATGTTGTATGTATCCTCCAAGTGGGATGGAAGCTTCATGAGCTTTTTTTCATAGCTTTTTTTGTGTTTTGTGTTTGTTTGTTTTTTTCATTTTGGGTCCCCAGCACATAGAAGGAACTTAATACATATTTATTGAATTGGTGCCAATTTGCCTAGGGTTCACATAGCCAGAAAAGCCTTTTGACTTTTTTTAACAGAAAGAGAGCAAGGAAGGAAGAAAGGAAGAAAGAAAGGAGACAGAGAGACA
>NW_025366186.1:0-13021 GCF_016433145.1 Gracilinanus agilis | reverse complement strand
ATATATATATATATATATCTTGACATTTCATCCTATACAGTTTGTCATTGTTCCCTCTAAGTAAACTTCTTCTAGTTACCCTGTTGATAATAACAATTTTTTATATTTACCAATATCTTCTTTTCTTCTAGGGATACAAATCAATTGAACTTATTGGGTCCCTTAAAGAAAATATTTTTTTTTTAATTTTTTTCCCCTCTGCTCTCTTAATTGCCTTATGGTGATTCTCTTGAGTTCTGTGTTTGGGCAGCAAACTCCCTGTTTAATTCTGTTTTTTTTTCTTTTTGAATGTTTGGAAGTCTTCAATTTTATTGAATGACCATACTTTACCCTGCAAAAATATAGTTAATTTTGCTGGATAGTTGATTCTTGGTTGTAGACCCAGTTCTCTTGCTTTCCAGAATATTGTATTCTATGACCTTTGGTCCTTCAATGTAGATGCAGCCAGATCCTGTGTTATCCTAACTGTGGTTCCCTGGTATCTGATAACTTCTTCTTGTAATATTTTTACCTTGGTCTGGTAGTTTTTGAAGTTGGCTATGATATTCCTGGAGGTTGTCTGTTGTGGATTAAATGTAGGAGGTGATCAGTGGATTCTTTCAATTTCTACTTTTCCCTCTTGTTCAAGAATGTCAGGGCAGTTTTCTTGGATAATTTCCTGTAGGATGATGTCCAAACTTTTTCTTTTGTCATGATGTTCCAGTAGACCAATAATTCTTAAATTGTCTCTTCGAGATCTGTTCTCTAGATCTTTAGTTGTAGCAATGACGTGTTTCATATTCTCCTCAAATTTTTCATTTATTATTTTTTATTTTGTTTTATATATTCTTGCTGCCTTGTGAAGTCATTTGCTTCTAGTTGTTGAGTTCTATTTTTTAAAGAATGAATTTCATCCCTGGCTTTTTGGTCATCCTTCTCCTTCTGGTCTGATTTTCTTTGTAGAACATCTTTTGCCTTCTTTGCTTTGTTTTTGAGCTGGTCAATTTTGGCTTTTAAGACTTTATTTTCTTGTTTTAGTTCATGTATTTCCTTTTTCAAATTGTCTTCAATTCAACTCTTGATTGTTTTTTTGAGTTCCTGAAGTTCTTGAGTTAATTGAATTTTGAGAACTTTCAAAGCCTGTGTCCAATTTGCTGGAGCTTCCTGATCTTCTATTTCATTTGCTGTTTTTTAACTTCCTGGAAAGAAGCTGTCAACTATAATTTCTTTTTTCTTTTTCTGTTGTTTACTCATATTTTTTCCTTTTCTGTTCTGCTAGTTTAAGCAGATGGATTTAATGAGCTTTGATGAAAGATCTTCTTCCAGCTGGCAATGGAGGTTTGTAGTTACATTCTCCTCAGTCTATGAGGGTGAGATGTTGGAGTTTTCCTGCCCTCTGATGACTTCTTATCTGTCCAATTGATGGGATTAAGCCTGGACTGGGTTAGTCTGTAGTGCTTAATGTGTCCTGGGGCTAAAACCTTGAGAGAGAGAAAAAATGGGGGAGAGGGACAAGATGGAGTGTTTTCGCTGAGCTGTCCAGCAGTAGGGTCCCCTGCTCTGTCCTGCTGTTAGACCTGGTTTTCTTTCCTCTTGAAACACTCTGTTCTCTATCTTAGTGTTGTAAAGCAAGTAGTTCTGAACTTTTGCTCCATCTAAGCCACCATCTTTGAGCGTTTTTGCTGTGTTTCTCTGCCTTTCTCCTCTAGCCCCACTCCCAGTGCCTGTGTTCAATTCCCCGAGTCCGGTGCCAGCAAGGCCCTCTCTCTAGGCCGGTGTGCCCACCTGCCTGGAGATTTCAGGGGCCACTGGAGATTCTGCACAGCCCATGGAGGAGGGGTCCTAGGATTCCCCTTCTATACCCTCAGACCCAACAGTTCGAGAATTCAAGCCTTTTTTTTTGGGGGGGGGGGAGTACCTTTTGAGCTATCCAGCAGTAGGATCCCCCTGCTGTCCTATTGTTAGATTTGATTGTCTTTTGTTTTCTATCCCAGTGTGAAAAGGGTGTGGATGTTTTAAGATTTGCTCTGTCTAAGCTGCCATCTTCCCAGTATCACCCCTAAGGACTTATGATGGAAAACACTATTCACCTCCAGAGAAAGAACTGCAGGAGTTTTAGTACAGGTAATGCAAGGTGGCTAACAGACTATTTTTGCTTCTGTAATTTCTAACAGTCACAAAAAGTCAGTTAAACATCTTAGAATGTTCAGAAAGTCAGTTAGAACTTAAAGCTATAAATAGAGGTGAAGTTCCAACTGATGAGGCTTTTGCCTTCTAGCTTTCACTATGGCTGGAGGCTTTTGCTTTGGCCTTTCAGCTTTGGCCTAATTGCTTCAGCCTTAGCCTGCACTTATTTTGTTTGGCGAAATTTGGAGCTATCTCATTTCTCTGGACCTCTCCTTGATCTCCCATCTCCATCCCTCCCCTTCCCTGATTTTCCCTTGAGTTCTGGTTGGCAGGGAGGGCTTGGTGATTGAACATTGTGGGTTTTAGTTTCTTTAGATAATTAGAGTATCCTAAAATAAGTCACCCCTAGATTTGATAAAGACTCCTCTTAAAAGGCAGTCAAATCTTCCTGACTGGGAGAGCCGGGCTCTCTCTCTGTCTAAACCTCTCCACGACCCATCCCCCACCCTCACCCCTCTCCCTAGCAACAGTTAGAAAATCCTGAACCCCCCTTCCCTTCTGACTGACCCTGGTATTAATAAATCCCCTTGTTACTCATTCAAACCTGGTGGTGAGTCATTGTGTCGAAAATTAAGACAAGGGCTCAAGAGGAAGGAATCATTTTCTTTTATTTCTTGAGAAAACTCGGGCATCTGTCTTGGCAGGAAGTACCTCCCTGAGACTTCCTCCAGCCATCAGTTTGACTGGCAGGGAGGGGCCCTCTCGACTCCTCCCTCCAGAGACTGGAGAAACTAACAAGAGAAACCCTCCAGTCAAACCTAAACGTTTCTTACTGGCCCTGGTTTCCTCCCTGTATCCTCTATCTCAAGCCTCTGGGAATAAATCTGTTTGAGCTGCCCTCTCCTACATACCCTATTTTCCCCTACCTCCTTTATACCTTCCCATACCTTCATTTCCTCCCCAAATCACCTTATAATCCTCTATACCCCCATTATCTTTCCTCACACCCACCTACTCAGATAATTTACTTTATTTTTTGATAACATGAAGCATAATTTTTCTCACTCTATTTGTCTTGCTCTTTTTTTGCAGCTTGGCTAATATGAAAATATGTTTTAGATTACTTCACATGTATAATCGACATGATATTTTTTGCCTTTTGGGGTAGAGGTGGAAGGAAGAGAAAGAATTTATAACTCAAAAAATTTTTTTTTCAAAAAATTTTTGATGAATATTAAAAATAAATATAGTTTTAAATAATTTTTGAAGAAGGAATAATAATTCAGAGATGGGGTTAAATTAAGTGGTCTCTGAGGACTCTCTCAAGTCTGACATTCTACGATTGTATAATTAAGTAGTGCTTTTAAAATAATCAAAGCTTTCCAAATGATCATGATGATGATAGTCCCAGAAAAAAGAATTCAGTGGAGGACATATTTCCAGAAATTATTGTATATCTCAAAACAAAAACTTCTCTTTTAAAAATCATAATCATTAAAGCTAAAAAAGAGCTGCCTTATGAGGTAGTAAGTTCTCTTTCTTTAAGTGTTCAAATGGAGGCTGGAGGACCTCTTCCTAAGAATGGAGTAGAAGAGATTTCTACATTGGATAATACGTTTGGATGACCTGTAGGCCCCCCTTTTTTTAAACCCTTACCTTCTGTTTTAGTACCAATTCTAAGACAGAAGAGTGGCAAGGGTTAGGCAATAGGGGTTAAATGCTCCCAGTATCTCACGAACTATGATGTGTTTTGAGGCCAAATTTGAACCCAGCTCCTCCCCAATTCCAGGCCTGGTTCTCAATCTACCAAGCTGTCTAGCTGCCCCTCTAAAGTATTTTCAATTATAAGTATTATCAATTCTATTCTTCTATGACCGTGAAACTTAGTCACACCAAAATGTAAAACAACTAAGAACTAAGATAACCTGGGAAGATAAAGACCAACCATGTTAAAGTCCTGACATAAGAACAATCACTGCCTCTCATTTCCTCTGGACAGGACTTTAGTTATTTCTGATTATTTTTCAGTGACAGCAGATTGTCATATTTCAAGAGAAGGGGAAGAGGAGATACAGAACTGATTCAACCATATATGTTCTGGTCTTGATGTGGGAATTGGGAATGTAGCCAGTCTGGATCCACAAGAAAAACTTTGAGTCTAGAATGAGAGGGCTTGGGTTCATGTCCTCTTCCTGGTCCTGGCACTGCCATTCACTGAATCTAAGGCCTCAGGCATCTCAACCTGTTTCTAAAAAATGTTTTTCTCATGTGTAAAATGATAGAATTGAAGTAGGTATCCTGTCCCATCTTCTCCAGTTCCAAATCTATGATCAAATGATCTCCAAAGTATAGCGGCTCTGGAAAGTTAACCCTGGCTGCCCAGGAATGATGCCTGATCTTTAGCCTTCCATGCCTCCTACCCCAATGGTACCCTCAACATCTTTTCTCTTCAGACTTCTTGTTGCTGAGTTTCGAGGAAAACTTATATCAAAATAATGGCAGAAGGTCACATAGCTGTCTGCTGCTATTCAGAAGAGTTTCCTGGAGAAATCAATTTGATTTCCCAGAAAATGTTTTTAGTCATATTCTTTTCCATGACTCTGTAATTTATTCTAACTGATGTGCTGCAATTACCTTAATTGCAGTCACCATGCATCTGTAGTTGACATTTGAAATGTTTCCACTAGGAAAAAGCCCATCCAGTCAGCTCAGTGCTTTGGACACAGAAAAGCTCTTCAAGCATGGCCACAGATGGCATTTTGAAGTACCTTTGAGCTGGTGAGAAGTTGTTCCTTAATTTCATAGAAGTAAAAAGACACTATCCTGAGAGTCATTGGACTCGATTTTAGTTCTATTACTAGAACCTTGGGTAAGCTGCTTGGTCTCCCTGGGACTCTGCTTACCGCTCTTGTGAATTGGGAGGGACATACTAAATTATCCTTATGATTGCTTCTACCCTTAACTTTCTGTTGTTCTAGAAGAAGATAAGCTCTTTGAGGACAAGGACTGGTTCATATTTGTCTTTTTTTAAATATTCCCTTCCCTTAGAATCAAGACTGTTTATTGGTTCCAAGGCAGAAGAGCAGTAAGGGCTAGGAAATGGGGGTTAAGTGACTTGCCCAAGGTCCCACAGCTAGGAAGTATCTGAGATTTGATTTGAACCCAGGACCTCCTATCTCTAGGCTTCCAAGTCTCTAGACCTTCAATCTCTAGGTCCACTGAGCCACCTAGATCTCCTCTCTGCAATATATCTTAAACAGAGCTGTAGAAGGATTGGGGGAGGGGAGGGAAAGAACATGAATCTTGTAACCATGTAAAAATGTTCTAAATTAATTAATTAAATAACATTTTCCAAATTTAAAAAAATGAAATGAAATAAATGCCATTATCTTCTGTTATAGAATTGATTTTAAGAAATAGTTCCAATGCAAAAGAGAGATAAAGGCAGGCAATTGGGGTTAAGTGACTTGCCAATGGTCAACAGCTAGGAAATGTCTTAAGCCAGGTTTGAACCCAAGACCTCCATCTCCATCTCCCTTGGTTCTCTATCCACTGAGACACCTAGCTGTCCCTAAATGGCTCTTGTTAAATAGACTTTCTAATTTTTTTGTAACAATGGAGAGATTTTAACCACACTAGGGATAGAGAGATAACGAAAAAAAAAAAAAAGACAAAATAGACCATTTCAATTATACAAAATTAAAATGTCTTCACACAAACAAAATCAATCAATATGACTATTTCTAGACAACTAAAAATAAGTTTCCCTCAGCCTGGATGGAGTCGCTGTCTGTTTCAATTTGAAAGTTCCAAAAGTAACTAGAGATAAAGTAGAGCCAGATCCTCTCATATGATGGGATTAATGGTTTACCAAACCACTATGGGTCCCAGGCATCGAGAGGATGGATTGGTGCAGAATAGTTCGAGCCATTTGCAAAGCTAACATTCACTTTCTTTTTTTATCTGAAAATTTTTTATTTAATTAATTAATTTCAAATATTTTTCCATGGTTACATGATTCATGTTCTTTCCCTCCCATCCTCCCACCCCCCCTCCTGTAGCCAACAAGCAATTCCACTGAGTTTTACATGTAGCATTGATCAAGACTTATTTCCATATTATTAATATTTGCATTAGGGTGATCGCTTAGAGTCTACATCTCCAATCATATTCCCATTGAACCATATGATCAAGTCTTTCTTCTGTGTTTCTGCTCCCACAGTTCTTTCTCTGGATGTGGATAGTGCTCTTTCTCATAAGTCGCTCAGAATTATGTTGGATCTTTGGCATTGCTGCTTTCAAAGCCAACAGCTATGATGGGCAACTCCCAGCAACCTGGAGAAAACAGGGTAGACATATCTTTTGGCTGATTCGAGGGGCTAATTTCTGATTCCCCCTGCTTGACCATGAGTTGGCCTTCTTAATCACAGCATTTGTGTGCACTGGGACCTCATGAAAACCTACCCATGTTTTGACACTAAAGACCTGCCCAGGGCACATAGGGAAACTGTGGCAGACCATCCATAAGTCAGGGCTCTGGAATGGTAGCTCTCCATCTCCAAGGCTCCTTAGTCATTATCAGTTGTTTTATGCCTAAATAAATATATCAAGTCAGAGAAATAAAGAGCCAAGTTGATGGGGAAACAGAAGAGACAGTATCCATAAATATATGTATTTGCTCCCACATGCTGGTAAAGATGGCCCATCCCTGATGTCAACTGGTTAAAAGATGTCTATGGGGAGATATGTAACTGAGCGTTTGTGATCAAAACTCCCATCAGCCCCATCATTATGACCAAATTGCTCTTCAGAGGACACAGGCACAATCTGGATCTCTCTCTTCACCATGTTTGTATATATTTTAAATGCTTTTTTGTTTCATAAAATGCATTGCAAATGGTGAGGGATACATCGATGAAGCTGGAAAAATAAGGTAAGTGATCAATTAAGTAAAAGGTCTTTGGATCAAGTAAATTTGAAAATAGTCTGATATCCTAGAGATGCAGGAAACCCATATATATATATATGATCAAAAGCTGTTTCCCAAATGATAAGTGATCAAAGGATATGCTCAAATAGTTCTCAGAGAATATAAGAGATTGCTTCAAATCCCTTTTTTTTTTTAAAAACCCTTACCTTCTGCTCAGAATCAATTCTATGTATTGGGTGAGTGGCAAGGGCCAGACAATTGGATCACATAGTTACAAAGTGTCTGAGGCCAGATTCTGGCTCTGGCTTTCAATCCATTGAGCTACCTAACTGCCCCCTCCAAATTACTCTTAAGAGAAAAACATATTTCCAGTAAAAAAAAAAATTAAGTTTTACCTCACTCAGAACATTGACAAAGATGAAAAAATTAAATAGGAAATGTTTTCAGGGGTTATGAGAAGACAGAATCACATGATTGGTAGAGCAGTAAAATAGTCTAGCCATTCTGGAAATAATTTGTAATTATGTAAGGAAACTTAACTAAATTGTTCATATTTTTGACCCTGAGATCCCACTGGAGTATATACACAAGACTGAAAGAAAGACTCCCTATATTCTAAAATATTCCTAGCAGCACTCTTTTGGTAACAAAGAATGAAGAAAAAGAAATAGATATCCAAAATGACTAATATGATAGGATTTATTATAGCACAAGAAGTAATTAATAGGAAGAATTCAGCAAAACATAGGAAGACACTCATGAACTTAGAGTGAAATAAGTAGAACTAGTAATACTATGCATAATGCCTAAAATAATGTAAGGGAAATGGGAAAGAACGAGGGCAAATACTGTATAATTATAATGACCTGTCTGTCCCTAAGAAGAGATGAAGAAATTTATCCCCCCACCCCTGTTGTTAGAGATGGGGGTCTATGATTTGCAAACCATGTCAGAACTGTTATTTGTATTCACTGACAGTAGCTTTTAGATTGACTTTGCCCATTTTTATTTTTGCAATGAAAAGCTCATTGACTAGGGACTTAGATGTGCCAAGTGAGAGAAAGTGAGGGGTTTATTCAGAGGAGTATGATCAGAACAAATGATTATGATGTAAGAACAAAAATAATTGATGTCTCTAAAGAGTGGGGGGAAGGGGGCAGCTGGGTAGCTCAGTGGATTGAGAGCCAGGCCTAGAGACGGGAGGTCCTAGGTTCAAATCCGGCCTCAGACACTTCCCAGCTGTGTGACCCTGGGCAAGTCACTTGACCCCCATTGCCTACCCTTACCACTCTTCCACCTATAAGTCAATACACAGAAGTTAAAGGGTTTAAAATAAAAAAAAAATCTATAAAAAAAAAAAAGTGGGGGGAAAATCAATCTATCAAGACTTAAACTATTCATCTTTTCCTACACAACAACCTAACAGGTCTTTGTTTTGCTATGATAAAAAAAAAACCTGACATTTTAGTAATAAAATATAATATGTGGCCCCCTATATTATCCAAAGACCCTTTCAGATGATGAACATATTGGCAATGATAATTAGTTTTTGTCCACCCAGTAAGTCCTGAGTTAAAGAAACAGTGGAAAAGTAAACTGTTTTAGGAAAGAGATAATTAAATGAGCTTGAGACATTGTCACTGAGGAAAAGGTTGGGGAGAATGGACAGGGAATTGAAAAAGAAACACCCAAACCAAAATGTTCCTATTTCTTAATCTTGTCTAAGTCCCTTCCCTACTTTAAACCTCTGCAAGCCCAGAGACAAGATTTGAGTTTTCTAGAAATTTCCCTTACCCTGCCCATTTGACTATAGCCCTGCCTAATGCCATCACCTTCTATGACATCATGTGGATGGAATGAAACTCCTGAGTGAGAAGCTTGAGCTAGTGTGTTGGGAGGGAACCCAGCTAGGGAGATGTAGTTGGCAGGAGGCCTGTTGAAATTATTTGACTTTTCTGTTTTTTTTCCTAGAATATGCAGGTCGGACAGGAAGGCATCATTTGGAAAAGAAAAGCGGTGTTATCCAGAAGAGTTGGTGCTGCTTCTGTGGAGAAAAAACAGGTGAGATTAGCCTATATCTAACATTTCTTGTCTGTGTCATGTATTTTTGTACTTAAATATTTATTCTGTTCAGCCCTGGATTATTTACTGTGTTTTACTGGTCTTTAGGCAACTGAGGTAGTTCAGTGGATGGAGTGCTAGGCTTGAAGTTAGACTCATTTTACTGAGTTCAAATCTAGCCTCAGACACTTAATAGCTTGGGGCAATTGCCCAACCCTGTTTGCCTCATCTGTAAAATGAGAAGGAAATGGCAAACCATTCCAGTATCATTGCAAAGAAAACCCCAAATGGGGTCACAAAGAGTCAGACACAACTAAACAACTGAACAACAACCAGATAGCATTTTAAGTTTTTGCATGAGCTTTTTACAAATATTGTCTCATCTGATACAGGAAGGTGCCATGGTACAGGTGAGGAAATTGAGACTGAGAGAGTAAATGGAAGGGCCACACAGCTAGCAAAAGCATATAAGGCAGAACATGAATCAGATCATCTTGACTTTTGGTCAGTATTCTATCCAGTTCATGACCCAGCTAGTTGACTTTCTCCAAGCACCTACCACAAAAGCATCTGAAAATATTCTATACAGTAACAGAAATATTGTTTTAAAAAAACCTTGGGTATGTACACCTCCAGAGAAATAACTGATAAACAGAAATAAGCAAGGCATAGTTTTATATATAATGTATCTTTTTGTCAAATGATGCCTTCTCTAGTTCAGGGAGGAGGGGAAAGAGGAAGGGAAATATCTGAGAATTTTAATGTAAGATATTAACAAATTAATTTTTTTAAAAAGAAAAAGAAAATTTCTATTGGAGTCATCTGAGCTAAAAATGTTCCAAACTCTCTCTGAAGTGTAGGCTCTTTCTTCTGACTTGCCCTCAAAGTACTTTCCATAGAATGAGAGAAGACAATATGCAAAAGGAAATTTAAAAATGGGAGTGAACCAGAGGCCACTAAAGGAATAGCTGGAGGAAATGGGGCAGGGTGATAAATTAATTTAGCTGGAAAATTCCCCAAGAATTGAACCTTGCTTTGTAATCAAGATTTGGGCTTCCATAAAGCAGAAATGTTGGAAATATTACCAATACAGAGATGAGATAATTGATGTATGCCACGTTCTGCCCCATAATCTCCCATCTCCCTGTCAAAGGGAAGGAGATATGCTTTCATGATTTGTTCTGTGGGACAATAGATTAATTTTTTTTTAAACCCTTGTACTTCAGTGTATTGTCTCATAGGTGGAAGATTGGTAAGGGTGGGCAATGGGGGTCAAGTGACCTGCCCAGGGTAACACAGCTGGGAAGTGGCTGAGGCCGGGTTTGAACCTAGGACCTCCTGTCTCTAGGCCTGACTCTCACTCCACTGAGCTACCCAGCTGCCCCCTAGATTAATTTTTTTAAGTAGTCATGTTTCTCCTTTCTTTAATAGGATCTTTTCTTATTTTACATTATTATAGTTGTAGATAATATCCTGGTTTTGATTATTTCATTTTGTATCAGTTGATGTAAATCTTAACCCATGCTTCTCTGAATTTTCTAAATATTATTTCTTATTGCACAATAACATTCAAATATCACAATTTATTCACCCATTCTTCATTCGATAGGTACCCACTTTGCTTTCAGGTCTTTGCTTCTAAGATATATATATATATATATATATGCATATATATATATTTATAAACATAGATAAATGGAAAGATAGATAGATAGATAGATAGATAGATAGATAGATAGACAGACAGATAGACAGATAGAAAGATAGATTTTATACATTTCTTTCTGTATTTAACTGACTTGGGGTATACACTCAATAGCAATATTAAAGGGCACGAATAATTTAGTGTTTCTCTTGCATCATCCCAAATTGTTCTCCTGAATGGTAACAGCAATTCATAACTCCACTCTCAGTAGATTAATGTGTATGTTTTCCCATAGACCTTGAAATGATTATTTCTCATTTTTTTCATCATTACCAGCTTTCTGGGAATGAGATAAAACCACATTTTTAAAATGTGCATTATTTTTATCAGTGATTTAGAGCATTTTTTCACATTGTCACTAATCCCTAATAATTCACCTTTTGAAAATTGTCCAAATGGAATGTAAACAACTCAAGAGTAGAAAATGTTTTATTCTTGACATTTCTATATATCTGACCACTCTTCAGTCTCCTTTGTTGGATCATCATCCATGCATGACCCCTAATTGGTAAACGCTCCTCATAGCACCATCCTGGATAATTTTATCTTCTCTATATATATCCTCTGTGACCTCATCAACTTCCATGGATTTAATTCTTTTATCCAGAAGACTCATAGATTTATGTACCCAGCCCTAGTCTATCCTCTGAATTTCAGATTACATCACCATTTGCCTACCTACTGGACATTTCAAACTGGCTTCCTCAGAGGCATCCCAAACTCCACATGTCCAAAACAGAACTCATTATCTTTCTCAAAAAATCTTCTCTTCTTCCAAATATCTCTATTTCTATTCAAAACATTACTGTCCTTCCAGTCTCTTAAGTCCATAAGCCTTGACAATAACCTTGACTCCATACTATCCCTCACTTCACATATCCAGTCTTACAATTTCTTCCTTCACAATATCTTTTGCATCTGATTCCTGCTCTTCACTTACATAGCTACCTCTCTTAGTTCAGGCCCTCATGACCTCATGTCTAAGTCATTGCACCATCTTGCCAGATGGCCTCTCTGTCTCAAATCCATCACAACTTTAGTCCATCCTATATACTGCTGCCAATGTAATTTTCCTTAAACAAGAATCTGACCAAGTGATTCTTCTATTCAATCAATTCCAGTGGCTGCCTAGTTCTTCAAGGATAAAAAATAAATTCTTCTATTGAGCTTTTAAAGCCTTATACAAATTAACCCCAATCTAATCTTTGGACACTACTACCCCCTCCTATGCTCTGATCCAGACAAACTTAACAAACTGGTCTTCTCTCTCTTATTCACACTTACTTCTCCATCTCCCATCTCCATGCCTTTGTAGTGATAATTTTATATGCCTAGAATTCACTGCCTTCTTACATCCATAGAATCCCTCCTTACCTTTACAATGTTGCTAAGGTACTATTGTCTATAGGAAGCCTTTCTCGATTTTCTCAAATACTAATGATCTCTCTGCAAAGTAGTTGTATTTAACTACTCTGTAAATAGTTGTATTTATTCACTTTATATTTATGTTCTATGTATTCATGTGTTTGTCCATGGTTACATGATTCATGTTCTTACTTTCCCCTTCACACACCCTCACCTCCTCCCCCCCCATAGCCGATGCGCATTTTCACTGGTTTTAACATGTGTCATCAATCAAGACTTATTTACAAATTATTGATAGTTGCATTGGTGTGGTCGATTCAAGTCTACATCCCCAACCATGTCCGTATCAACCCATGTGTTCAAGCAGTTGTTTTTCTGTGTTTTCACTCCTGTAGTACTTCCTCTGAATGTGGGTAGCTTTCTTTTCCATAAATCCCTCAGAATTGTCCTGGGTCATTGCATTGCTGCTAGTACAGAAGTCCATTACATTCTATTTTACCACAGTGTATCAGTCTCTGTATACAATGTTCTTCTGGCTCTGCTCCATTCACTCTGCATCAATTCCTACTCTGCATCAATTCCTGGAGGTCATTCCAGTTCACATGGAATTCCTCCAGTTTATTATTCCTTTTAGCACAATAGTATTCCATCACCCGCATATACCACATTTTGTTCAGCCATTCCCCAATTGAAGGACATCCCCTCATTTTCCAGTTTTTTGCCACTATGAAAAGCGCAGCTATAAATATTTTCGTACAAGTCTGTTTATCTATGATCTCTTTGGGGTACAAACCCAGCAATGGTATGGCTGGATCAAAGGGCAGGCAGTCTTTTATAGCCCTTTGGGCATAGTT
>NW_025366185.1:0-3799 GCF_016433145.1 Gracilinanus agilis | reverse complement strand
CCAAGGTCACGTAGGTAGGAGGCCAAATTTAAACCCAGGGTCTCCTGCCTTTGGGCCTGACTTTCTATCCACTGAGCCACCCAGCTGCCCCCTAAATAGACAATAGATTTTTGATAAGAAAAAAAAGTCACTCATTCTATTCAAGAATGAATGGTAATGTATAAAATCCCACTTGGACAATTAGAGACTTTAACTTGTCTGGCTCATTGTCCTGAACCAAGTGAAATCTAGATACCTTCAGTATCTAGAATAGCTTAATGAAAAGTCACTTCCCCTTGTAAGTTTTCAGGATTACAAGATTTCAAAACACAGAAAAGTTAGATTTATACTGTAAAGGACACAGAAAAGATTTTCAATTGAGCTTATTCAATCAAAACAGCCAAATCACCCACCCTTCCTCTCTTTCATGTATTTTACAATATAACCCTGGCTAGGGCCTGAGAGAAAGAGAGATATAATCCTGATGTTCATTCCTGTATAACGATTCTCTGTCTTTCCCAGTCTTTCATTAGTCAATGCTTTACCACTCTTCTGTAGGTATCTGCCACTTGCTGGCAAGGGACTGTGGGTCCTTCTTTCTGTGGTCAGTTTCATCTGTCCCCATCAGACATCATATGTTATTGCCCCAAACGATGGTAGGCATCATTTTGCTTTGATTTTTCTTATTGTTTTTGCTCTCCTCTTCTCCAGGTATTATCTTTGGAGTAGGCAGAAAATGGGGTGGAGTGATTTGAATGGGAGCTTCAGCTGACAGTATTACAACTCTCTTTCTACCAAATGGCACTGAAGACCACTGATTTGTTTTAAAAACTGCTATTTTACAGCCAAGTCCTAAAGCCCTATTTCCCATGCAACAGTTCTTTTTGTGAAGCTCGGAGAGTGTTCCTTTCATAGACTGCTGAGTATGTCTAATATAAAACTGACAAACTCTACTAGCTCCCTTAGTTATATGCATTCTATAATCTCTCAGTAAGTACTTGGTCCTATAATTGCTGATAATGCAACCTTTTCCTTTTTTACCCAAGTCCCAAACTTTACCTTTATCTTCTCTTTCTTAATATGTAGGATCATCACTGTACATTTTGAAATATATGCTTCTTTATCAAGAAATCACACTTTTATCTCAATACATATTAAGTATACCTTTGAGAAATAATCTATTTTTCTATATGATGAGGGGCCATAGAAACACAAAGTAAAAATTCATTAGACACTAAACAACTTAATCTTAAAGAATGAATGGGTTAAAGAAACAAAAAATAATTCCATTACAGTGTTGGATAATAATGAGAAAAAATACCAAAACCAATGGGGTACAGTAAAAGCAGTAACTAGAAGAAAATTTGTATTTCTAAATGCTTATATTAACAAAATAGAAAAAGAACAGATCAATGAATTGGGAATACAATTAAGAAAACTAGAAAAAGAAAAAATTAAATATCCCCTACTAAACCCTAAAATGATCCTAAAAATCAAAGATGAAATCAGTAAAATTGAATGTAATAAAACCATTGAATTAATAAATATATCCAGGAGTTGGTTTTATAAAAAAATCAACAAAAGAGACAAACTATTCTTTATATGATTAAAAAAAGAGAAAAGAAAACCAAATCACTAGCATTAAAAATGAATACAGTGAATATACCACCAATGAAGATGAAATTAGATAAATTATTAGGAGTTATTTTTCCCAATTATATGCCAACGAATTTAATAATGTAAAGGAAATGGAAGAATACCTAAAAAAATATAAACTGCCTAGACTATCAGAGACAAAATTGGAATATCTAAAAGAATCCATATTAGAAAAAGAAATGAAGCAGGCCATAAATAAACTCCTTAAAAACAAATAAATAAAATCAGGACCTGATTAATTCACAAGTGAATTGTACCAAATGTTTAAAGCTCTTAAGTAAGTTATTTTAAATAATAGGTAAGGAAGTTTTACTAACTCTTTTCATGAAACAAATATTACACTGATACCTAAATCAAGAAGAACAAAAACAGAGAAAAAACATTATAGATAAATTTCATCAATGAATATGGTTGCAAAAATTCTAAGTAAAATACTAGTTAGGAGACTATAGCATTATATCACAAAGATTATACATTATGACCAAATGAGATTTCTACCAGGAATATAGAAATTATTGAATATAAGGAAAACAAGCAACATAACTGATTATATTAATAAAAGATAATGAAATAAAAATCATGTGATTATATCAACAGATGCCAAAAAAGCCTTTGACAAAGTACAACACTCATTCCTATTAAAAACACTGGAAACCATAGGTATAGATAGAGTTTTTCTTAAAGTGATATAAAACATTTACCTAAAACCATCAGCAAGTATTATTTGTAACGGGGCAAAGCTAGAAGCCTTCTCATAAGATCAAGTGTGAAAGGAGGATGCCCATTACTACCAATATTGTTTAAAATAGTTTTAGAAATGTTAGCAATAGCAATAAAAAAAGAAATAGAAGGAATCAGAATGGGCAAAAAGGTAATATAACTATCTCTTTTTGTAGATGATATGATGGTATCTGAGGACAATTCCAGAGACAACTAAAAAGTTAGTTGAAACTATCAATAATTTTAGTAAACTAGCAGTTTATAAAATAAATCCCCATAAATCATCAGCATTTATATATATTACTAACAAAGTTCTTTAGTAAGAGATAGAAAAAGATACTGCATTTAAAATAACCACAGATAGAATAAAATACTTGGGAGTATGCCTGACAAAACAAACCCATGAACTACATGAACATAATTATAATCAGAACTAAAAAATTGGAGAAATATTGTTTATGGATAAGCAGAGTCAATATAATAAAAATAAAAACCCTACCTAAACAAATCTATTTATTCAATACCATCTCAATCAAATTACCAAAAAAATTATCTTACTGAGCTGGAAAAAATAATAACAAAATTCATTTGGAAAAACAAAAGATCAAGTATATCAAAAGAGTTAATAAAAAATGTAAAGGAAAGGTTTTCCGGGTTAAGATGGCGGCAGAGTAAGAAGCAGCTCTTAACCTCTCCTGACCGAAACACACAAAACTCCTCAAGGGGTCATAAAAACAAGTCCAGACGAACAGAGGAACCCCACAACAGAGCACAGTGTGGAAGGTACATGGAATCAAGGCATTTCCATGCTATAAAGGGGTGAAACAGCTCTCACTAAATCGCAGGCTGAGCAACCACCCCACCCCCACCACCACCACACACAACACCAATAGCGCCGAAGCCAGCTAAAAAGAAATAGAGCAAGTTTGGGGCACCCATCGAGTCATTGGCAGCTCCAGGGCCTGTTCCTGAGAGCAGCAAGATTTAGGACCCCAAAAAGCTAAAGAAAACACAAAAACTCTGAGTGCGGGAGCAGAACGCAGGCTCAGAGCGCAGGCACGGGCGGAGGCGTGGGTGGAGGCAGACACAGCCATGAGCTAAAGCTCTGAAACCCTGAGTGGGGAACCAGTGCAGACAGGTATACGACTGTGGAAGCAGCGCCCTGAGACTTGTAAAGAAACCTCCAGCAGAGGATCAAGCAAGGGGGTCTACCAGGAGGCTTGACTTTGGAAAAAACCAGAACTCAGACCTCAGGAGCCAAAAGACCGCGGACAGACCCTGAGTGCAAGGATAAACCTGAGAAGCTGCTGGGCTAACAATGGCTACCCAGTCTCAGGAAGTTCAGAAGAGAAAGATTAACAACAAGAAAAAGAAGTCTTTAACACTCGACAACATTTACACAGAGAAAATCCAGACAACCGAGCAAACAGAGGAGGAGAACAAA
>NW_025366184.1:0-3301 GCF_016433145.1 Gracilinanus agilis | reverse complement strand
TTTCTTTCTTTCTTTCTTTCTTTCTTTCTTTTTCTTCCTTTCTTTCTCTCTTTATTTATTGTTTGATTAAATTATTTTTTTCCAATTTCTTTCAATTCCACATAGAAATCATTTTTCTCAATCATTTTCTGACCTTTTAAAGATTCAGATTCTTTCCCTCCCCAAGGCAGTAAATAGTCTGACATAGGTTATACCAGTGAAAACTAGCTTTTTTAAAGCCCACCAGGGCTAGTGGTATCCTTCCCCAAGGCTATCTTCTAATTCTATGAGAAAAGAAGCCACTCTTCTGAAAGAGTTAACAAGAGTCTGGACACATCTTTGCATTTTGTTTAAGGCACTTGGTCATCTCTCTTACCTGCCCCTTCTGTGCCAAGTCAATGAGTCTAACTAGATAAATCTCCATCCCTACGTTCTCACACTCCTTTCTCCTCTTAATTGAATTCAGTAAGTATTTTTTTTTTTTAAATCCTTAACTTCCATCTTGGAATCAATACTATACAGAAAGGGCTAGGCCAGTGGCTCCCAAACTTTTTTGGCCTGCAGTCCCCTTTCCAGAAAAAATATGACTTAGCCCCCTGGAAATTAATTTTTTTTTATTTTAATAGCAATTAATAGGAAAGATAAATGCACCTGTGGCCATCACCACCACCCTGGATTGCTGCACCACCCACCAGGGGGCGGTAGCGCCCACTTTGGGAATCACTGGTAGGCAATGGAGTTTAAGTGACTTGCCCAGGGTCACACAGCTAGGAAGTGTCTGAGGTCAGATTTGAACCCAGGACCTCCCGTCTCTAGATCTGGCTCTCAATTTACCGAGCCACCCAGCTGCCCCCCAGTAAGCATTTTTTTTTTAAACCCTTAACTTCTGTGTATTGGCTCCTTGGTGGAAGAGTGGTAAGGGTAGGCAATGGGGGTCAAGTGACTTGCCCAGGGTCACACAGCTGGGAAGTGTCTGAGGCCAGATTTGAACCTAGGACCTCCCGTCTCTAGGCCTGGCTCTCAATCCACTGAGCTACCCAGCTGCACCCTCAGTAAGCATTTTTAAGTGCCCACCAAGGCAGCTAGATGGTTTACTGGTTAGAGCTCTGGGTCCAGAATCAGGAAGACCTGAGTTCAAATTTGGCCCCAACACTTACTAGCCTGTGTGACTCTAGGCAAGTCTTTCCACCCCGTTTTCCTCAGTTTCCTCATCTGTAAAATGGGGATAACAGTACCTTTCTTCCAAGGTTGGTATAACATTTAAATGAGATATTTGTAAAGTACTTTGCAATCCTTGAAGTACTCTAGAAATACTAGCTTTTATTAAGTTAAACCATTATTTAATTAATTCATTTATTTTTCTTTAAAATGTTATTGTTATTTGTTATTTTATAATATATAATAATCATTATAATTATTAATTAATTATTATTATTATCCCATTCTACTTTATATCATACACTTTCTCTACATGTCAGGACATCTTCCCCTAAAATCTAAATTCCTTGAGGACAAGGACTATATATCATTCTTGATCTTCTGAAGTCTAGGGCCTAGCACAGAGCTTGGCTAAAGGAGGCATTCAGTAGGAAATGTCTGTTAGCTTGAGCAAAGTAGAGGCTAATCTCAAAGTATTCCTATTCCTCCTTCCTTAAAGTAGGTCCTTTAGCAGAGTGCCCGAAGCCTATAGAGCTTTTTTATCTAGTCTGAGTCATTGTAAGTAATCAGTTAAATTCAATATTCTAGGAGGGCCTCCAGGGTACAAGATCCCATTCTAAGCTCTGGGAATACAAAGATGAATCATGACAGTCTCATTCCTGGAAGAGGTTGCAACCTATGGCTACAGGAGGGAGGTGGGAGGGGGGGAGGGAAAGAACATAAATCATATAATTAATCAATTAAAAATAAAATTTTTAAAAAGAGGTTACAATCTAGGTTCTAAGAGATAATAAAAATAATTTATTTAGGGGGCAGCTGGGTGGCTCAGTGGATTGAGAGGCAGGCCCAGAGATGGGAGGTCCTGGGTTCAAATCTGGCCTCAGACACTTCCCAGCTGTGTGACCCTGGGCAAGTCACTTGACTCCTATTGCCCACCCTTACCACTCTTCTGCCTTGGAGCCAATACACAGTACTGACTCCAAGATGGAAGGTAAGGGCTTAAAAATTAATAATAATTATTATTTATTTATTTCAATATTGTGGTGTAAGTAGAGTCTGAAATTTTGCAAAGTATAGCATGTATACAGAATTTAATTCTCACAACCACCCTGGGAGGGAAGTGATATTATTATCCCCATTTTATAGATGAGGACACTGAGACAGACAGAGGTTAAGAGGTTCATTGCCCAGGATCATACAGCTAGGAGGTGTTTGAGGCAGGATTTGAACTCAAGTGTTTCTGACTCCAGGCCTGGTGCTCTGCCCACTGTGCCACCTGGCAGCCCTGCCTGGTGAGGTTCAGCCCTCCCCAGTAAGACAGGCTGAGTAGCCTTTGTATATCCGCAGATGGTAGCAGGCGCAGCCTATGTCAAACAGACGCAGAGGCCATCCCAGAGTAGGGATTTACACTCAGCAGAAAGCAGAACGGTTTGTGTTTACCTGTGTATGTGCCCCCTTAACATGTTCCCTGGCCACCCACATGTGTGGCCCCCACCACAGAAGAACAAGGTTGAGGGAAAGCTTCTTCTGGCCCGTAATTTGTAATCGGGAGCTATTTTCTTGTCACTCAGTTGGTTATAATGTTTGATTGAAAAATGTGTCCTTGTTTTTGACTTGGTATAGAAACCCATTGGTGGGGGCTCGTGAGCTGGGGCTTTGCTTTGAAGCTGGGGACATTTTCAAGGGATTCAGGTGCAAGGGGAGGCCAAGAGCTCCATGTGGAAAGTGCTTTAAAAAGGGAACCATTCTAGATTGAGAGTCCTGGTTTTGCTGCTAAATAACTGTGCCAACCTGGACAAGTCATTTCTCTGAGTTCCACAAGGTCCAAAACCAGCCAATCAGCCTGCCACCTGAGACCTGTCCATTTGGAGTGTATGTCTGGTGGCTCAGGAGGTCTGTGGTCCCAGGAAGGGATGAGCTTCCCTGAACTCAGGAGGGTCCAGGCTGGACAAATGTCAAGTAGGAGTAAAAATACCTGCATCTACATAGGATTCAGGAGTGCTGTGAGGAGCAGATATAATACAGAACATCCAAATTCTTAGAAAAGTATGTGTTGGTTAGTTTTGTAGAACTGATTTTCATCTTTTCTCTCTCATTTCTTCTTCCTCCCTCCCTTCCCTCTTTTTTCTTCCTTTCTTCCTTTCTTCCTTCCTTCCTTCCTTCC
>NW_025366183.1:0-10507 GCF_016433145.1 Gracilinanus agilis | reverse complement strand
AAACAATGTGGCCAAAATCAGAAGGGAACCAACAAATTGGGAAAAAATCTTTATAACAAAAAATTCTGACAGGGGTCTAATTACTCAAATGTACAAGGAGTTAAACCAATTGTATGAAAAATTAAGCCATTCCCCAATTGATAAATGGGCAAGAGAAATGAATAGGCAATTTTCAGATAAAGAAATCAAAACGATCAATAAGCACATGAAAAAGTGTTCTAAATCTCTAATAATTAGAGAAATGCAAATCAAAACAACTCTGAGGTATCACCTCACACCTAGCAGATTGGCTAAAATGAAAGAAGGGGAGAGTAATGAATGCTGGAGGGGATGTGGCAAAATTGGGACATTAATGCATTGCTGGTGGAGTTGTGAACTGATCCAACCATTCTGGCTGGCAATTTGGAACTATGCTCAAAGGGCTATAAAAGAATGCCTGCCCTTTGATCCAGCCATACCATTGCTGGGTTTGTATTCCAAAGAGATAATAGATAAACAGACTTGTACAAAAATACTTACAGCTGCGCATAGTCCTTCAATTGGGGAATGGCTGAACAAATTGTGGTATATGCTGGTGATGGAATACTATTGTGCTCAAAGGAATAATAAACTGGAGGAATTTCATGTGAACTGGAAAGACTTCCAGGAACTGATGCAGAGTGAAAGGAGCAGAGGCAGAAGAACATTGTACACAGAGACTGGTATACTGTGGTAAAATAGAATGTAATGGACTTCTGTACCAGCAGCAATGCAATGACACAGGACAATTCTGAGGGATTTATGGTAAAGACGCTACCTACATTCAGAGGAAGAACTGCAGGAGTGGAAACAGAAGAAAAACAACTGCTTGAATGCATGGGCTGAGGAGGACATGATTGGGGATGTGGACTCGAAACTACCACACCAATGCAACTATCAACAATTTGGAAATAGGTCTTGATCAATGACACATTTTAAAACCAGTGGAAATACGCATTGGCCATGGAGGGAGGGGTGCTCGGGGGGTGAAGGGGAAAGAGCATGAATTATGTAACCATGTTAACTTTTCTAAAAAATAAATATTAATAAATGTTTAAAAAATAAGTTTCAGGGGGCTAAGTAATATTTTTTTCTGGAAAGGGTGTGGTAGGCCAAAAAAGTTTGGGAACGACTTGTCTAGAGTCATGAAGAGATAGTTTCAATCCTTCTATCACTACTTTTTTACTTTGGTGCCCTGAGACACTGATTTAATTCCTTTATAACTCAGTTTCCCCCTCTTCAAGTTGGGATAACAATATCTCCAGTAACTTAATAGGTTCTTGTGAGGATCAAATGAGAAAATGTCTACTATTTTATAAACTTTAAAATTCTTTGGCCATGCATATTATTTATTCATTCAGGTTTTTAACAAAAACTTTACTAGCTAGATGACCCTGGGCAAGTCACTTCCTTCCATGGGTCTCAGGTTCCTCACAAGTAAAGTAATGTGGATGGGACCAGAAAGTTGTGACAATTCATTTCATCTCAAACATTCTTTGATAATTATTTCTCCACTTCCCCTATTCCTCCTCCTTTCAGTGTCTGGCTGACATTTTCTCTCTCTTACACATTGAAATGATATTTGATTGATGGGTGAACAGAGGACATTTGAGAGGAAGAAACATCATTTGTGAGGAGGGAAACTGCCTCATAAATAGAATAATTGAGCTGTTAGCTAATTTTCAAGGTTATCTATAGAGAAGAGGAAAGAATAAAATTCTAAGTAATGAGCATTATTCCTCCAGATGATTAAAAGAACAACAAAAATGGTCTATATCTTCAATGCATTTAATAATTATGTAGTTGACACCTTTTTAATATCATACAAGGCATATGTGTATTTAAAATTCTGGCAATTTACACAACACCATAAATGTGTCGGTTCTTCCTGATCAGAAATATTTCTGCCCCACCCCCAGCCTTATTAGTGGCACTTTCTGTTAATTGAAAATTATTCCCTTTCTCTTAGTTAAATATAGTTGTTGGTGTAATAACACTTCATATTTTGCTAAGATCAATATGCTTAACTCTCTTTGTAAATAATGCATAAAATTAATAAGACCACATTAGCTACATAAAGTATAAAATGCATTTTTACATCAGATTTATGCTTTATAGTTGTTCTTTTTTCCATAACCAGTCAAACAGGTTGAAGTAAACAGTTCATTTTCCTAAATCATCAAACTCGTCATACTTAAACATCATTAGGAATATGACTAAACCTGGTTGACACAAACTGCCTGAACAACCCACTATGAAAGATGTAGCCAAGCAATAAATAGCACATCCTTCTTTAAATTAATTGCAATCAATCTTAATTGATTTTTAAAAGAGCAAAATCTTTCTTTACTTAATCAAACAAATGACTTCACTGAAAATGGAGTGATTATTCAGAGTAGGTTGATTTCAATGAAGTTGTTGCTATTGCTAAGGCAATGAAATAAGATTTTTTTAATTCATTCGTCCAGTCAGTAAACCAACATTTTCAAAATACCTGTTATAGGTTTATGGGATAAAGAAAGACTAGCATGCATTATTGGTTAATAGGATTTAAGTATAGAAGACCCTTTAAATATTATTTAGTTTAACTGCCTAATTTCAGTCAATCAGTCAATAAGTATTTTTTAAGCTCCTATTATTTGCCAGGTACTGTGCTAAGTCCTGGGATACTAGAAGTCAAAGACAGTCACTGGCCTCAAAAAGAATATAATTAATTTTCCCAGATGTAGCTCAAAGTCATGCCCAAAAATGTCAGCTAAAGAAATTTTTATGGACCAGCATATAGAATTTCAGAAGTGAAAGGTACCTAATAAAACTCTAAACTACAGGTAAGAAGAGCTGAGTTCCAGGGTCAGTTCTACTATTATCTACGATAGCTGTATTATGTGAGAAACAAATCACTCCACCTCCTTGAGCCTCAGTTTCCTCAACTATTAAATGAAAGCTTTTATTGGATGATATAGTTTTAAAAAATTAAATGGCCATTACTATATATGGAACAAAGCAAAGATTTGACATAGTTATCATAAAACTTACAATTGGATACAGGTAGCAGTTCCTGCTACCTGGGGTATGATGTAAAAACGAAATGAAAAAGATTTCATGGGACACAATTTGATATTATGTAAAGGCATTTCATTGCTGCAGTACAGAACAGAGATTAAAAATACACAGCATAATGTCCTCCTTAACCCCTTTGAATCACAAAATTCTCCTATATTCTAATATGACGAGATCTTTTATGACTACCATGTGGGACAGTGTCATTTCAAGAGACATGAGCAACAATGAGCAACAATAAAGAATGAGTTTAGAAGAAGGATCTTTTATGAAAGTAAATAAAATGAGTAAACATAAAGACAAAACCTCAACCTCACAGGATACATTCCTTTTGGGTCAGAAAGAAGACATCATCAAGGCCAGTTTTCTGATTTGTTAAAATGTCACTCAAATTATATTCAGATTCTACAGCCCTCCCCTCCTCCTAGGGCTGCCCTCCTTGGACTGACTCAGGGAAAACTTTATTAATAGTTTCTTTTGCAACATATCTTCCACTCCTCACCCTATCACTGGTTACCATGTCTTATGCTCAATCCCCAAAATTAGTCCTTATTAAGTCAAACTGTATAGGAGTCACTTTGACTAATTTGGTTGAGGGGAGATGACTGCAAGAGGGAAGTAGATTGATTTGAAACAGGAAAGGAAAAAATGAGAACAGGAGACAGCAGTCTCCATTTACAAGTGTGTACTGTGATTCCTTAAGGTGATGATCAGTGTGTAGAAGATTCAGAGGAGCAATAGGTTTGAGACAGAGGAAAGGAATGGGACAGCTACAACTAGCTTGTTTTCACTTCTTCCCTTTGTCTGGAACTACCACAAATTCCATTGCTATGTGCAAGGTGTCTTGTTCTCCTGGGAAATGCATACTCTTGATGGCTTAGATAGAGATTCTTATCCAAATAATACACGATGGGAATGTCATTAGGCAGATTCACCTCCATGAAAACTTCCTCAGACGGACCCTTCAGGTGTTCAACAATTCTTAACATGGATTGCCTCAGAGTATATTCTCCTTCCTTGATTTGAAGGATTATTTTCTCCTTTCGGAAGAGCAGAGCCAGGACAGTGATGTTTTTTTCAGGCTCTCACAGAAGAGCTTTTTGATCCTCAGTTAGATCTGCATAGCAAAGTCCTTACTAATGTTTCTATAGAAAGGTTAATCAGCCTCCATTGGAGGTGGTGGGATGCTATCAGAGATCATCTGGGCCTCACCATGCTTTGGCATCTGCCTTTGCATTGTTGAGTCCTGTCAGAAGCCCATAGTGCTATTCACTGAGGCACTAAGTCCTCAAAACAGGCAGCCCCATCTGGTAGATGCCATCAAACACAGTCCAAAAGGAATGAATTGTGCTATGCTGAAATTCAGTGGAGCAGATATTGAATTGATTGTAAGCATCTCCCAGAACTGGGCCAATATGCTTGGTGTCCTCCTGCCATAGGATTCAGATACATGGCTTATCAGTTACTTATGCAGTTTGTTGGGTTGTAAGTCCTCTCAATATGCAGAATCAGCATGATCTTGTAGGCAACCATGGCAAGGCTAAAGATTAAGTCTTGGTCTCTGGATTTAGGTCTTGGAATCTAACAGGAAGTAAGGCAGCATTTGATTAGATGATTTCTCTAATTCCTTCCAGCACTAATAAACTAGCACCTAGACCAGTGGTTCCCAAACTTTTTTGGCCTACCGCCCCCTTTCCAGAAAAAAATATTACTTAGCCCCCTGGAAATTATTATTTTTTAAATTTTAATAGTAATTAATAGGAAAAATAAATGCACCTGTGGCCATCACCGCCTCCCTGGATCGCTGCAGCACCCACTAGGGGGTGATGGCACCCACTTTGGGAATCACTGACCTAGACCATTCTTTCTCAAAATGTGGTTCAGAGAATCTGGGAGTAGCCAAAACTATTTCATTGAGTCCATAAAATCAAAATAATTTTTGTGACAATTTAAAGATATATAATTTCTCATATAATAAATATCTATAGTCATAACCTGCATAAACAAAAAAAAATTGAATTATCTTCAATATTTGAAGTGTATAAAGGGGTTTAGACCATAAAGTTTTGTGAACCACTGATCTAGACCACTCTAATTATTTATTTTTCTTAATTTGTTTATTTTTCCTTATTACCTCTGGGGTACAAACCCAGCAGTGGTATGGCTGGGTCAAAGGGCAAGCATTCTTTTAAAGCTCTGCACATAATTCCAAATTGTCCTCCAAAGTGGTTGGACTAATTCACAACTCTATCAGTAATGTATTAGTGTCCCAATTTTACCACATCCCCTCTAATATTTATCACTTTCCTATGCTGTCATATTGGCCAGTCTGCTACACACCTCAGTGTTGTTTTAATTTGCATTTCTTTAATCAGGAGAGATTTAAAACACTTTTTTCATGTGCTTATTGATAGTTTTGACTTCATCATGTGAAAGCTGCCTTTTCATGTCCCTTAACCATTTTTTGATTGGGGAATGGATTGATTTTTTTGTAAATTTGACTTAGTTCCTTATATATTTGGAAAATTAAACCTTTCTCAGAAAGGATTATTTTGTAAAAGTGTTTTGCCACTTTGTTGCTTTCTTTCTAATTTTGGTTGCAGTTTTTTTAAGTCTTTTAAATTTAATGTAATCAAAGTCATTTGTTTTGCATTTTGTAATGTTTTATATCTGTTGCTTGTTCTTAAATTCCTTCCTTTCTCACACATTTCACAGTATACTGTTCTATATTCACCTGATTTATTTATGATTTCACTCTTTATATTTAAGTCATTTGCCCAGTCTGAATTTATCTTGGTATAGGGCAGTGATGGGCAACCTTTTGAGCTTGGTGTGTCAAAATTCACCAAAAAAACAAGCATAACTCAGGTTGTGTGTAACTTTGAGAAAAAATATCATAAGTTGGCATGCAGCCCCATACTTCTTTATATGCGGCCTCAAGCAGCCGTGTGTAATCAAAATGGCTATGTGTGTCAGTGCTGATACACATGTCATAGGTTTCCCATATATAGGGTGTGAGATGTTGATCTAAACCTAATTTTTCCCATACTATTTTTCATTTTTTCCAGCAGTTTTTGTCAAATAGTGAGTTTTTGTCCCAAAACCTGGGATCTTTGCATTTATAGAATACTAGCTTGCTGAGGTGATTTACCCCTAGTCTATTCCATTGATCCACTCTTCTATCTCTTAGCCAGTATCATATTCTTTTGATGACCACTGCTTTATAGTATGGTTTTAAAATCTGATACTACTAGGCCCCCATCCTTCACATTTTTATCATTATTTCCTTTGATAGTCTTGATCTTTTGTTCTTCCAGATCAACTTTGTAATAAATTTTTTTTCTAATTCTATAAAAATGTTGTTTTGGTAGTTTGATAGGTAAGGCACTAAATAAGTAGATTAATTTGCTTAGGATTGTAATATTTATTCTATTAGCTTGTCCTACTCAGGAGCAATTAATTTATTTCCAATTATTTAGATTTAGTTTTAATTGTTTGTAAAGTATTTTGTAGTTGTGTTCATATAATTCCTGTGTTTGTCTTGGCAGAAATATTTTATATTGTCTAGAGTGATTTTGAATGGAGTTTTTCTTTCTAAATTATTTTCCATCCTTCATTTAGAAGAGAACCAGCTACATCAAAGGATAATGTCTTGACTTTTGAGCATATTGGATATGTGAGGCAGAGTCACACAAAGTCATCAGCTTCACTGTTTCTTCCAGAGTCATTGAAGTCCTGTGGCAAGACAAAAGTAAAGATGAGTGGTGATATTCTGGATTGTACTGGAAAATCTTGGTGTCTTCATGGTCTGACCAAGGTAGGTCCTTCCAAGTGACTACTTCAGCTGCTTTCAAAGTATTCTTATTCAACATTCCTCTGGTTGTCTTTGCACAATTATAGTAGACATTGTCTTAAGTAACTGATGGGCTTAAGACCTGTAGGTTACCGTCAAACTGGTTTAACTTGCCTGTTTAGATGATTTTACTAGGAAAATTATTTATTTTACATTTTGTAATTTTTCTAACTCTTGCTTGATTTTGAAATCTTTCCTTTCCCAGAGATCTGACAAGTATACTATTCTGTGTGCACCTAATTTTCTTATACTTTCCTTCTTTATATTCAAGTCATTCACCCACTATGAATTTATCTTGGTGTAGGGTATGAGATTTTGATCTAAACCTAATCTCTCCCATATTGTTTTACAACATTCCCAGCAGTTTTTGTCAAATAGCAGGTTTTTGTCCCCAAAGTTGGGCTCTTTGGGTTTATCATAGACTATGTTGCTGACATCACTTACCCTAAGTCTATTCCACTGATCCTCGCTTCTGTCTCTTAGTCAGTACCATATTGTTTTGATGACTGTAGCTTTATAGTATAGTTTGATATCTGGAACTGCTAGGCCACCTTCCTTCACAGTTTTTTTTTCATTATTTCCCTTGATCTTTTGTTCTTCCAAATGAACTTTGTTATAGTTTTTTTCTAATTCTGTAAAAAAGTTTCTTGGTAGTTTAATAGGTATGGCACTAAATAAGTAAGTTAATTTGGGTAAAATGGTAATTTTTTATTAGGTTAACTCATCCTACCCTTGAGCAATCAATGTTTTTCCAGTTGTTTAGATCTAGTTTTAATTGTTTGGAAAGTGTTTTGTATTTGAGTTTGTATAATTCCTGTGTTTGTTTTGGTAGATAGATTCCTAAGTATTTTATGTTGTCTAGGGTGATTTTAAATGGTGTTTCTCTTTCTACCTCTTGCTGCTGTGATGTGTTGGAAATATATAGAAATGCTGATGATTTATGTGCATTTATTTTGTATCCTACAACTTTGCTAAAGTTGTTGATTATTTCTACTATTTTTAGTTGATTCTCTAGGATTTTTAAGTAGACCATCATATCATCTGCAAAGGGTAATAGCTTAATCTCCTCATTGCCTATTTTAATACCTTCAATTTCTTTTTCTTCTCTAATTGCTACTACTAGAGTTTCTAGTACAATGTTAAATAATAGAAGAGATAATGGGCAACCTTGTTTCATGCCTGATCTTATGGGGAAGACTTCTAATTTATCCCCATTGCATATGATGCTTGTTGATGGTTTTAGATATATACTGTTTTACTTTCTAGTGTTTTAAAAAGGAATGGGTGTTTTATTTTATCAAAGGATTTTTCAGCATCTATTGAGAAATTCATGTGATTTTTGTTTGTTAGCTTGATGATATAGTCAATTATGTGGATGGTTTTCTTAATGTTGAACCATCCTTGCATTCCTGGTATAAATCCAACTTGATCATGATGGATAACACTCATGATCACTTGCTGGAATCTTTTTGCTACTAGTCTATTTAAGATTTTTGTATCTATGTTCATTAGGGAGATTGGAGTGTAGTTTTCTTTCTCTGTTTTTGGTCTGCCTGGCTTTGGAATCAGTACCATATTTGTGTCATAAAAGGAATTTGGTAGGACTCCTTTGCTTATTATGTCAAATAATTTGTATAGTATTGGGATTAGTTGTTGTTCTTTGAAAGTTTGATAGAAGTCACTTGTGAATCTATCAGGCCATGATGATTTTTTCTTAGGGAGTTCTTTGATGTCTTGTTCAATTTCTTTTTCTGATATTGCATGAAGTATTCTATTTCTTCTATTGTCAATCTACACAATTTATATTTTTTGTAAATATTCATCCATATCACCTAGATTGCTATATTTATTGTCATATATTTGGGCAAAATAGTTTTTAATGACTGCCTTAATTTCCTCTTCATTAGAGGTGAGGTCTCCCTTTTCATCTTTGATACTGTTAATTTGGTTTTCTTCTTTCATTTTTTTATTAGATTGACCAGTACTTTGTGTATTTTATCTGTTTTTTTTTCAAAATACCAGCTTCTCATCTTATTTATTAATTCTATTGTTCTTTTACTTTCAACTTTATTAATTTCTCCTTTGATTTTTAGCATTTCTAATTTAGTTTTCATCTGGGGATTTTTAATTTGTTCGCTTTCTAGTTTTTTAAGTTGCGTGCCCAATTCATTAACATCTGCTCTTCCTAATTTGTTAATATATGCACTCAGTGATATAAATTTACCCCTTAGAACTGCTTTGGCTGCATCCCACAGGTTTTGGTAAGAAGTCTTATCATTGTCATTGTCTTCAATAAAATTATTAATTGTTTCTATGATTTGTTCTTTCACTAACTTATTTTGGAGAATCATATTATTTAATTTCCAATTCATTTTTGTTTTTCCTCTCCATGTATTCTTACTAAGAACTATTTTATTGCATTATGATCTGATAAGGTTGCATTTATTATTTCTGCTTTTTTGCATTTGTTTGCCATGTTTCTATGCTGTAGTACATGGTCAAGCTTCGTGAATGTTCCATGTGCTGCTAAAAAGAAGGTGTATTCCTTTTTGTCCCTATTTATTTTTCTCCATATATCTATTAACTCTAATTTATTAGGATTGCTTTCACCTCTCTTATCTCTTTCTTATTTATTTTTTGTTTGAATTATCTACATTTGATAGGGGAAGGTTGAGGTCACCCACTAGTATAGTTTTGCTATCTATTTCATCCTTGAGCTCCTCTAGCTTCTGTTTTTGAAATTTGGATGCTATACAATTTGGTGCATACATGTTGAGTACTGATATTTCTTCATTGTTTATACTGTCTTTTATTAGGATGTAATTACCTTCCCTATCTTTTTTTAACGAGAACTAGTTTTACTTTGGCTCTGTCAGAAATCATGATTGCAAGTCCTGCCTTCTTTTTCTGAGTTGAAGCCCAATAGATTTTGCTCCAGCCTTTCATTTTTACTCCATTTATGTCTTCCTGTCTCATCTGTGTTTCTTGTAGACAACATATGGTAGGATTTGTGTTTCTAATCCACTCTGTTATTTGCTTCCATTTTATGGGCGAATTCATCCCATTCACATTCAGAGTTACAATTATCAACTGTGTATTCCCATTCCCAGACATTGTGATTCTCTTTCTTTGTCCTGTCTTTTCTTCTTTTACTATTTCCTTCTATACCAGTGTTTTGTTTTCAATCAGTTCCCCTAACCCCCTCCCTTATCGTACTCCCCTTTCTCCCCTCTCCCTTCTTATTCCTCTCTTATTCTTCTTTAGGGTCTTTTTAAGTTACCCCACTCCCTTCCTAGTGTTGCTTCCCTCCCCATGAGTCCTTTTGTTACCCTTCTACTTCTGTATAGGATGCAAATCACTTCTTTGCCCCAATGGATCTGATTGTTCTTCCCTCTTTAAGTTGATTTCAATGCACAAAGTATTAATTATTTCCTCTCTCCAACCTCTTTACCCTTCCAGTGTGTTGATATTCTTCCCTGTTTGCCCCAAGTGCTTCTTTATGGTATATAGATTTACTCCATTTTATTTGTTTTCCCATTTTTCTTAATATTATCTCCTTTTTTTACCATATATATA
>NW_025366182.1:0-9386 GCF_016433145.1 Gracilinanus agilis | reverse complement strand
CCTTCCTTCCTTCCTTCCTTCCTTCCTTCCTTCCTTCCTTCCTTCCTTCCTTCCTTCCTTCCTCTTCTCTTGTAACATTTATAAGTGAGTCATCAGATTGCTCTATTTAATCTTCTTAACACACAGTGTAGATTAAATGGCTGAATGACTCAGACCATAGTTAAAATAAATGAGGGCCAAAATTAAAAGGCACTTAGATGGTTGTGCTAATAATTGCTGTGTCGGCAGCAGCCACACTGTCAAGAGAGAGGGGAGGGCTTCACCTAGTATGAAGAAATGGTTGTTGAGGCTGTGGGGGCGAATGGATGACTCCAGCCCTCTGTGCCAAATGGAGATGGATTAACCCTTGATTTCTCTGGGCCATGGAGCAGGGTGGTCACTAATTACTAACTAAGGAAAGTTCACCCAGGTCTAAACTACTACTTCAGGACTGAGGCTAACTCAGAGAATGTTGGAGTTGGACCCTTAGACACCCTCTGGATCAAAACCTTCATTTGCAAATGGGGAAACAGTCCCACAGAGGGGAAGGAATGTGCACAAAGGTTTTTGATGGCAGATCTAGGAGTAGAATTCAGGTCTCTTTTCACTAAGCCACAATGTCCAATATTCCCACCATCATGGTGAACCTAGGTACTGTGGAGCAGAGGGGAGAATAGGCACTAGCTCTTAGAACAAATTAAGGCTAGTCCTAGAGACAGAAGATCCTGGGTTCAAATCTGGCCTCAGATACTTTCTAACTATGTGACCCTGGAAAAGTCATTTAACCCCCATTGCCTAGCCTTTATCACTCTTCTGCCTTGGAACCAATATACAGCACTGATTTGAAGGCAGAAGGTAAGGTTTTGTTTTTTTTGTTTTTAAAGAACAAAGTTAAGAATCATGGAGAAGAAGAGATTTCAAAGATCTAACCAGACTGTGGCATTTAGGGACGCCAAAGCATAGCTAGTAAACTTTTCCTTCTTTAGTTGCTTCTATTTTATTTTTTTAAAAAACTCATTTTTTCAATTATATATTGAAACAATTTTTGACAGTTATTTAATGATATTTTGTCATTCAGATTCTCTTCCTTCCTCTTTCTTTCTCCTCCTTTCTGAGGCATAAATAGTCTGACATTGTTTATACCAGAGCTTTCATGCAATACCTATTTCCATATTCCTCATGTCATGACAGAAGACACATATCCCAGATACATGCTTTGATCTTCAATCAGACTCCAACAATTTCTTCTTTGACTCTGGACACCACTTTTTATCACTTGTCCCTTGGGGTTATCTTGGAACCTTGTTTTACTGATAAGAGTTTAGTCCTTCACTGTTGGTCATCATAATATATTTCTGTTACAGTATACATTATTCTCCTGGTTCTACTAACTTCACTTTGTGTCAGTTCATATAATTCTTTCCAGGTTTTTAGTTGTTTCCAGGTTTATTTGATTGTGTTGATTAATTACTTTTGTGACTCCATTGGCATATACTACTCAAGGTCAGCTAAACCCAAGAAATTCCTAGAAATGCTGTGGTCAAGTTAAAGCTATGTCAGAAAGCAACAGTCAAAAAGTAATCTGAAGGGCAGATAGATGACTCAGTGGATTAAGAGCCAGATCCAGAGACAAGAGGTTCTGTGTCTGGCTTCATACCTTTCCTAATTGTATGACCCTGGGTAAGTCATTTAACTCACCCCCACCCAAACTAACTAACCCTTATCTTTCTTATGACTTGGAACTAATACACAGTACTGACTCCAAGACAGAAAGTTAAAAAAAAGGCAACATGGAACCAGGGAATATATAAATCTTTGAGATCTATGCAAGGCATAGGGTCAAATATAAGGCAATCAGAATCAGATATGGAATGCTAGCAACAAGAAGACTTTCACAGAAAAGTAAATTCTGCCTTAGCCAGGAAACCTTATATATGCTATGACATGAGCCCATCTGGACATATGGCTAGTCTATGACCAGCAGGTGAGAGCAGGTGATTACTTTTGATGTAGATTGACCTAGATGGAGGTTGGTGTGTCAGGGATAAGGACAGCAGGGAGGTGCGGTGGATAGAGTGTTCAGCCTGAAGTCAGGAAGACTACTCTTCATATAAGTTCAAATTTGACCTCAGACACTTAGAAGCTGTGTGATCCTGGACAAGTCACTTAACCCTATTTGCTTTCATTTCCTCATCTGTAAAATGAGCTGGAAAATGAAATGGTAAATCACTCCAGTATTTCTGCCATGAGAACCCCAAATGGGGTTACAAAGAGTCAGACATGACTGAAAAGCAACTGAGCAACAACAAAATGTCAGGGATAGGTCAGATATGACCCTTCAATTCAAGGCTTTGATGGGAGAACTTCTGGCAAGGTGCTGGTTCTGTTGGAGTTATAGGCTCTGGGTTCTACCAAGCAGTTCCTCCCATAGCCCTAGAAGGACTTCTTGGAAATCAGTTTGGAGTGGGTGATGACTTCCTCTTCTAATCCAGGCTCTATCCCTACTCCAGAACTGTGCCAAGAAGCCTCATCTGGTGAAGTCTTCCTATTGGCTTCTGCAGCCCTTGCCAACATCACTTTCTTCGACACCATGGCCTGTGAGATGCTCCTGCAGCTGAATGCCATGCGCATCCTTCTAGAAGCCTGTGCCGACAGGCAGAGAGTAGACACTCCCTATACCCGAGATCAGGTGAGTATGTCTGCATAAAGAAGGACACCGAGCTAATCACGTCCAGCTGACAGTCTTATAAATTCAGAGTCAACATACAATAAACATTTGTTGTGTTCATGACACTGAAAGCATCGGGCTATGCTCTGGGGTGGGAAAACAATATCCAGAGAGTAAGTAAACTTAGTCCTTATCCTCAAGAGGCTTAAAGTCTTGTTGGGGAGATTATATCTCTATCCTCTGAGTGTCTGTCTGTGTGTCTATGTCCATATCTTTGACTACCTATCAAGGCTAGTCTCTATAGTTCCCAGCAAGATAATTAAGTCAACTCCCTTAGATCCTTCAGTATTACCATATCCCTTTAGGTTCTCTTCTATTATCCTCCTACCACCCAAGGCTCATACCCTCATGCTGAGTACACATTTTCTACTGCAAAGCCTTTCCCCAGTGAGGACAGAAATCTGTACTCTCAGGTCCTCTCTCCATATGGATTTGCCCATCCTGTGCTCCATCTCTTAGGGTTTAGCTCTCTGATTGGTTTTCTGATGACTGCATCACACTCTATCAGTTACTCAATTCTCATAAAGCAGGGAGGGTGGGCTAACATAATGGATGACAGAACTGGGAATTAGAATTATGAGTCAAATCTCTTAAAATGAAATTTAGCAGATAGTAGATGAAAAGTTCTATATTCTGGCTTAAGACATCAACTGAACAAGTATAAGGGATCAATGACAATAACAACCAGCATTTATTAGGCACCTACTGTGTGCTAGTGCTAGGGATATAATGGCAAAAGGTAGTCCCTGCTCTCAAGGAGCTCACAGTCTAATGGGAGAGACAATATGCAACAACTATGTGCAAATAAGATCTATATAGAATAAAATTGGAAATGATTAACAGAGGGAATACACCAGCATGAAGGGGGATTGAGAAAGGCTTTCTGGAGATGACAGTTCATGTGAAAAAGACTTAGTTCTTTTAGGGAATTTCAAGATCAATAGGGATTAGGAGTGTGGAAAAAAGGTGATGTGATTTTTTTGGCTGCATTAAGCAAGGTGTAATGTCCAGAATGAGGGAAGCGATAGTCCTTTGCCTTAGTCTCACCACCCCTGGGTCTTGTGGCTGGGCATTATATTTTAGGAAGAACTCATTGACAATGAGTCTAGAGGAAGAAGATCCAATATTGAAGGAATTTGATGATGCTTAGCCTGGAGAAAGGAAAGCTAAGGGAGAAGACAGACCATTACCTCTGCCTTCGAAAATTTGCTGGACCATCACATGGAAGAAGAACTTAACTTATTCTCTTTGGTTCCATGGATCAGTGAGCTGGAAATTGCTGAGAGGCAGATTTCAGCTTGATAGGAGAAAAACCATCCTATCCATGTGATAATGAGAATCTCTGGTAACAGAATTTCAGACTCCTTGGGCAAATTGAGGCTTAGTGGAGAGGGAATCTCTCCACTAGGATTACTAGGATATTTAGTGAGCCTCACTGAAGGGACAGCTCATTCCTTTGTTTATGAATGGGTCCAGTGAGGAAGTGTTTGGCTTAAGGAGAGTGTCACAGTTTCAGACTCTAGCTATCAAAGGAAATTGCCTCCTTCCTCTCCTCCTCCCCCATTCATTGTCTAGAGAAACCCATCATTGCCTGCACAGCCTGGGTTGGCCTCTGAGCCGAGTCTCTTCATCTGTATAACATCTCATGGTTTGTAATGTTCTTTCCCAACCATTACCTCTTTTGATCTCTGCTGCAGCACTGGGAATGAGATTAGGTGTATTAGAGCACAGAGCATAGACATGAAGCTGTAAGAGACCATAAAAGCCTTCTAGTTTCCTTCTCTCCATTTAACATATAAGGAAACTGAGACTTAGAGAGATTTAAATGTTTTGCCTAAGTCAGGGAGAATGATGATGGTGGTGGCAACTCATGTTCCAAGATGCAAGAAAAGGTGATTTCCTGTGCTTGCTTTGGCAGCACATATACTAAAATTGGAATGATACAGAGAAGATTATTATGGCCCCTACACAAGGATGGCATGCAAATTCATGAAGCATTCCATATTTTTTCAGAAAGTGATTTCCTCACAATTCTGGAAGCATTACAGAAATTACCAAAGCATTAGTATTGTTACCTATATTACAGATGATAACACTGAGGCCCAGAGAGAAGCAGCATCACAGAAATTAGTGGTAGAGCCAGGTTTGGAATGCAAGCCTTCTGACGTATATAGGCTAAACTTAATTTGTTCAGGGTATTCTGAGAGAGAAGGAGATGCTGTCCTGGGCTTCAAACTAATTGTTCTTATCTCATCTGTTGGGGATTTGGAAGGCTCCAAACCTTGGTATTCTGATGGGGGTAGTGGTGGTGGTAGTGAAGAAACTATTCATTTTTGTAACAAGCTTTGGTTAGAATTCATTTTCATAGATTTGCTGAAGGCAAACAAAGCCCTTTTAAGTCAAGTAGTGTTCTCAGTTTTTGATGTTCTGTCCTGGGAAAGCAGGTGTAAGAAAAACCTAGGGTACAGCCTAATCTGGGAAGGATTATAGGCAATCCTGAACAACCCACAAAATTCCAGTAGTTCCTTTCTAAATAAGTGTGTCTAAACTATGGAAGGAGAGTATTTTCTACTTATTGACACCAATTGGTGCTATACAGTTCACTAAGGAATTCCCAGGGCTTAGCAGTTTGTCTATAGTGTAGAGTTTTGGCTATTTGGATGAGCCTATAAATAACCACAGACAAACTGCAAAGTGCAATAAAACTGCCTTGTGAATGACTAAGTACACATGAGTGAAGGGATCTGGATTCCCAGGGCCTTTTCTCTGTCCCTACAGCTTTAAGGTTATAGAAAACCTAGGAAGAACTTCTCTTCCTTCTTTCTCTGTATTCTTTCCTTCTCCTTACAGATGCCTGCCTTTCACCTCTCTTCCCTCTCTTCTGGCCATTTACTCCAAGAGGATCCACATTGCTGGACCTTAGGACTGAGCTCTTCTCCTTCTTTGAGATGCTCAGTGCCTCTTTGCCTTCTGACTGTATTTCATTTTCCTGGGTGAGTTTCTACCTTGGATACAAGTGTGTTTCTTAGGATATAATCAACTCCACCAAAAAGAATAACATCTTTCTATAGTGCTTTCAGATAAAAAAATAGTGCTTTAGTCACAACAGCCCGGTCAGCTTGGATAGGTAGGCAGTGTAAGTGTCTTTATCCTCATTATACAGACAAGGCAACTAAGGATATTTGAGGTGACATTATTTATCTAGTGTTATACATCCTCTAAGTATCAAAACTGGGACTCGGACACAGGCCTTCTGACTCCCAAGTTGAAGTCTCTTTCCACTAGTCTATACAGTTTTTGTTTTAAACCCTTACCTTCTCGTTTGGAATCAATACAAGTATCAATTGTAAGGCAGAGGAGGTAGGCAATTGGAGTTAAGTGACTTTCCCAGGGTCACCTCGCTAGGAAGTGTTTGAGATGAGATTTAAACCCAGGGCCACCTGTCTCTAGACCTGGCTGTCTAACCACTGGGCCACCTAGCTGCACTGACCATGACTCTTTGACTTTGAGGTGAGGTAAGACCTTAAATATTTTATCACAGTCATCAAAATGAATGGAGTTGGCAGACCAGGGTCAACTGTGGCTGGATATCCCAGAGAGCTGGAGGTCACTAACTCCATAGAGAATGGCAACATGAGTAGGGTGGGAATGTGAGCCACTGAGAAAATCTGATGAGGGTCCCTTTGTCCATGACACCATCTTGGATGCAGCATACACTAAGATGCCTTGTTGGATGGGAGAGTGAATTCATCCATCTGTGCTTCAACCAAGCCGTGATTAGTGAAACCAGGGCAAAAGGACCTAGAAGACATAGGAAACCTCTGTATGAAGGGGAACCAGAGCTCATAAGGGTAGAGGAATTTGAGTTGCAAAGGATTTTACAGAAGAGGATATCCTTTCTCCATTAGACTGTGAGCTCCTTGAAGGCAGAGACTGGCTTTTATTTTTGCCATTCTTTATATACCTGGTCCTTAGCACAGTTCCTGGCACATAGTAGGCACTTAACAAATGCTTACTAATTATTGATTGACTGACTTCAGTGAGGGAAGGGGACTTCTCCAGCACCAAAGAGCCAGAAAATAGCAGAGCTGGGATTTAAATCTAACTTTTCTGGCTCTTGGGGGGGGGCACTAGATTTGGAGTAAGAGGACTTACTTTTAGGATTTTGCTACTTGCCAGATGTTTGACTGTGGGCAAGTCCCTCCCCCTCTCTGAGGTCTACCTCAGTTTCCTTTCTGTATGCTGAGGGCTTTGGACTAGATCCCTTGCAGCTTTAAATCCTATAATAATAATAACTAATATTTATATAGCACCTACTATGTCAAGTGCTTTGCAACTGTTATCTCTTGTCATCCTCACAACAATCCTGCAAGGTAGGTGCCATTATTACCCCCATTTCACAGATGAGGAAAATGAGGCAAACACATTAAGTGACTTACTCAGGGTCACACAGCTAGTAAGTATTTGAGACCAGACTTGAACTCAGGAGCCCTAAATCCAAAGCTCTTCCTGATGCCTTCAATTTTTCCAAGTGTGAAGTTGATGTTTCTTTTGGCTTTGTCCTGGGATATGGCTCCCAGAATCTGCTTTCCTTTTGTCTTTGACAAGCCCCTTTCCTTCCCTCCTCTCTTTTCCTCACTTATTCTTTCCCTTTTCCTCTTATTCCTTCCCTGTCCCCCTCCCCAAATCAGAGCTATCTTTCTCTTGAGTTAAGGATTGAACATTCATTAAGGAAACAAATGCAGAATCAGTGCAGTAGAGTAAGCAGCCTCCACATTCATGGGCAGGAGTCTTGGAGGAAGACAAAGAAGATAAATTACTTGGGCAAATGCTTTTCCATTCCCTCAGACACTTAGGAGATTAAACACTCCATGAACCTTCCGGTAATGAATCTCCTACCTAGCAGGATCTATATCCTCCAGTTGCATGTCAAAATGAAATAGAGTCATCCTCCAGGTGGGACCCCTCTTCTGTGTCACATTCATTGATGTCTGTCAGGGAAGATATATTGGGCCAGGCTGAGAGGATGGGAGCTGGGGCCTCCTCACCCTGCATTCTGGCCAGCACTGGACAAGAGGAAAAGGCTTCACCATGAATAGGATGCATTGCCAAAGATATCAAAGGATGTTTTTTGATGATAAAATGTTATTGGAAGAGCTAGAAGGGCCACTGGAGAGAAGTTGGTCTAGAATTTTTAAAACTGTGATCTGTAAACTTAATTTAAAAATATTTTGATAATGATTTTGATATCATTGGTTTCCTTTGGAATCTTACATATTTTAGTTTTTATTCTTAAAAACATTTTCCTAAGAAGGAATTTATATATTTAATCAGATTGCCAAAGGGAGTAACACAAAAAAGGGTAAGAACACCTGATCATTAACCCTTTTATTTTACAATAGAGAGAAATAAGACTGAAAGTTATTAAGTGGCAGAGGCTTTACTTCTACCTGTGTCTTCTAGCCTCCAACTCCAGTGTTTTCTATATCAGAGAACCCCAGAGGAGACAAATTTCATATAGCTAACTAATGGCTAAGATAGAGCTTGAGCCCATCCTAACTCATCTAACTCCAGTATTATCTATCTATGCCAGTGGTTTTCAAATTTTTTGTTATTAAGACCTCTTTATACTCTTTTAAAAATATTTCATTTCCCCCTAATTACATGTAAAAACAATTTAAAAATATTCATTAAATTTTTTTGTGTTCCAAATTCTATCCCTTCTTTCCAATCTCCCTCCCTTCCTCCCTCCTCTCCTACCTCTTCCCTGAGACACTAAGCAATTTTATATAGATTTTACAATTGTGTAAAATATTTTTCAGTATTAGTCATTTTGAGGAGGAGGAAGGAGAGAGGAGGAGAAGAAGAAGAAGAAGAAGAAGAAGAAGAAGAAGAAGAAGAAGAAGGAAGAGGAGGAGGAGGAAGAGGAAGAGGAGGAGGAGGAGGAGGAGGAAGAGGAGAAGGAGAAGGAGAAGGGGAAAGAGAAGAGAAGAATGAGAAAGAGAAGAGAAGAAGGAGAGAGAAAGAAAGAAAAAAAGAAATATAGTATCTTTTGGAGTCTCTTTTATATTCTTAAAAACTATTGAGGAATCCAAAGAACTTTTGTTTGGGTTTTAGGTATTGATATTTACTGCATTAGAAATTAAAATATCATTATTATATTATTAGTATTATAAAATTATTATAAACATTATATGTATATACTTATAATAATAATATTATAATATTACACATAATAAATAATAGTATATGATTTTAAAATAATTATAAAATAATTTTAATCTTGAAGACCTCATGGGGTCCTAGGTCACATTTTGAAAATCACTGATCTATAGAGTGGAAACGTGGCTGGCCCACAAATCCCATGTTTCAATACCCTCATTTTACAGAAGAGGAAATTGAGACTTAGATTAAGGGAAGAGACTTGAATAAGGTCTTTTTGCAAATTAGTGAACAGACAGGATTAATATCAAAACACATCAATTAATACATTTATTAATTGCTTACTATACAATAGGCACTGGAGATAAAAAAATAGTTCCTTCCCTCAAGAAGGGTATTGGCAAATTCTAGTACAAGAATTTCTATTGCACCACAATACTTCTTTCTATTTTGGAAATTATCACTTTATCCTTCCTTCCTTCCTTCCTTCCTTCCTTCCTTCCTTCCTTCCTTCCTT
>NW_025366181.1:0-7291 GCF_016433145.1 Gracilinanus agilis | reverse complement strand
GTAATTTTCTCTAACTCTTGCTTGGTTTTAAAGTCTTTCCTTTCCCATAGATCTGACAAGTATGCTATTCTGTGTTCACTTAACATGTTTATAGTTTCCCTCTTTATATTCAAGTCATTCACCCATTCTGAATTTATCTTGGTGTAGGGTGTGAGATGTTGATCTAGACCTAATCTCTCCCATATTGTTTTCCAAATTTCCCAGCAGTTTTTGTCAAATAGTGGATTCATGTCCCAAAAGTTGGGCTCTTTGGGTTTATCATACACTGTCTTGCTGATGTCATTTATCCCCAGTCTATTCCATTGATCCTCCTCTCTATCTCTTAGCCAGTACCATATTGTTTTGATGACTGCTGCTTTATAGTATAGTTTAATATCTGGTACTGCTAGGCCCCCTTCCTTCACATTTTTTTTCATTATTTCCCTTGATATTCTTGATCTTTTGTTATTCCAAATGAAATTTGTTATAGTTTTTTCTAATTCAGTAAAGAAGTTTTTTGGTAATTTGATAAGTATGGCGCTAAATAGGTAAATTAATTTGGGTAGAATGGTCATTTTTATTATGTTAGCTCATCCTACCCATGAGCAATCAATGGCTTTCCAATTGTTTAGATTCAGTTTTATTTGTTTGGAAAGTGTTTTGTAGTTGTTTTCATATAATTGCTGTGTTTGTTTTGGTAGGTAGATTCCTAAGTATTTTATATTGTCTAGGGTGATTTTAAATGGTGTTTCTCTTTCTACTTCTTGCTGCTCTAGTGTGTTGGAAATGTATAGAAATGCTGATGATTTATGTGCATTTATTTTGTATCCTGTAACTTTGCTAAAGTTGTTGATTATTTCTACAAGCTTCTTAGTTGATTCTCTAGGATTTTTTAAGTAGACCATCATATCATCTGCAAAGAGTGATAGCTTAGTCTCCTCCTTGCCTATTTTGATACCTTCAATTTCTTTTTCTTCTCTAATTGCAACTGCTAGTGTTTCTAGTACTATGTTGAATAATAGAGGTGATAATGGGCATCCTTGTTTTACTCCTGATCTTATTGGGAAGGCTTCTAATTTATCCCCATTGCATATGATGTTTGTTGATGGTTTTAGGTATATACTGTTTATTATTTTTAGGAAAGGTCCTTCTATTCCTATACTTTTCAGTGTGTTCAGTAGGACTTCAGGGCAATTTTGCTGGATTATTTCTGTTAGTATGGAGTCCAGGTTTCTATTAATTTCTGGTTTTTCTGGAAGACTAATTATTCTCAAATTGTCTCTCCTAGACCTGTTTTCTTGGTCTGTTACTCTCTCATTGAGATATTTCATGTTTCCTTCTATTTTTTTCAGTCTTTTGACTTTGTTTTATTTGTTCTTGTTGTCTTGAGAGATCATTAGCTTCCAATTGCTCAATTCTAGCCTTTAGGGATTGGTTTTCGGCTATAATCTTCTGGTTTTTGGCTATAATCTTCTGGTATTCCTTTTCAATCTGGTCATTTCTGTTGTTCAATTTGCTTATCAGTTCATTTGGTTTCTGAGTCTCACTTTCCAATTTCAAGATTCTACCTTTTAAACAGTTATTTTCTTGCCAGATCTCTTCCATTTTCCTCAAAATCTCAGTTTTGAACTCTTCCATAGCTTGTGAGGAGTTTTCCTTATTTGAGGAGGGTCCGGATGCTTGTTTGTTCTCCTCCTCTGTTTGCTCAGTTGTCTGGATTTTCTCTGTGTAAAAGTTGTCGAGTGTTAAAGACTTCTTTTTCTTGTTGTTAATCCTTCTCTTCTGAACTTCCTGAGACTGAGTAGCCATCATTAGCCCAGCAGCTTCTCAGGTTTATCCTCGCACTCAGGGTCTGTCCACGGTCTATTTGCTCCTGAGGTCTGTCTGGTTTTTTCCAAGGTCAAGCCCCCTGGTGGACCCCCTTGCTTGATCCTCTGCCAGAGGTTTCTTTACAAGTCTCAGGGAGCTGCTTCCACAGTCGTATGCCCGTCTGCACTAGTTCCCCACTCAGGGTTTCAGAGCTTTAGCGCGTGGCTGTGTCTGCCTCCACCCACGCCTCCACCCGTGCCTGAGCTCTCAGCCCGCGCTCTGCGCCCAGCGTCCGCTCTCGGCATCCTGCTCCCGTGCTCAAATTCCGCGTGCGCTCTCTAGCTTCCTGGGGTTCCAAATCCCCCCGCTCTCAGGAACAGGCCCCGGAGCCGCCAATGACTCAATGGGTGCCCCAAACTTGCTCCACCTCATCCTAGCTGGCCTGGGCGCCTATAGGTGTTGTGTGTGGAGGGGGTGGGGGTGGGGTGGTTGCTCAGCCCGTGATTTAGTGAGAGCTGTTTCACCCCTTTATAGCATGGAAATGCCTCGATTCTACGTACCTTCCACGCTGTGCCCTGTTGTGGGGTTCCTCCGTTCGTCTGGACTTGTTTTTTCGTCCCCTTGAGGAGTTTTGTGTGTTTCGGTCAGGAGAGGTTAAGAGCTGCTTCTTACTCTGCTGCCATCTTAACCCGGAACCTCTGGAAACACAGTTTTTGAAAGGGAATCTCATCTTTCTGACAGTTTGTGTACAGGGTACTATTGATCTTTACTGTTATATTTCCCAAATTTCCCCTCTATCTCTCCTGCTACCACTCCAGGACACTGAATTCTTTCCCTTGCCATGAGACTTCCTGATAATTCTAGGGATAGGGAAGTGCCGAGAGGCAGAACATGAGGCCAGTTGAACTCAGAGTTGAGTTGACTTTAGCTATCTTTCTCTGAATAGAACCATAACTAGTAGGGGAAAATAGGGGCATCGTGGCGTCAGCCCAAGGACTTGGGTTCAAATCTTGCCTCTCAGGTTTACTATATGTGTGATGTTGAGAAAGTTACTAAAAATTCTCAGTTGCCTCAGTTTCCTTCTATGTAAAAATGAAGAGGTTAGAGAATATGGCTTTTGAGGTTCCATCCAGCCCTCGCTTCATGGTCTCATTATAAGGCACCTAGGGCTTTTTGTCAAAGATATTAACATCTTCCCTAGAAGGGTTCACTTTTTCTTTGTGTTAAGCCTTATCCTTGTAACTCAGGTGCCACTTTTCTGTTGCCCACTTTTTCCTCCTACCCTTGTTGTTGGAGCACACACAAAATTCTCTGGAGATTAAGCTGCCCTTTCTCCCCTTGGGGGCAGTCACAGATTTGACTGTCCTCTGCACAGATGCCACTATATGTCATATGCCAATTGAATTTTCCATAGTCACAAGACTCTTTAGCTAAAACTCTGCATCTGGATTTCAGCAATCTAAATTTCAGCAGAAAGGAAAATGCTGCCTGACTTTTCAAGGTTTGGGACACATGAAGAATGAACCCTATCTGGGATATGATTGGGGATGCAGACTCTAAATGATCACCCTAGTGCAAATATTAATAATATGGAAACAGGTCTTGATCGATGACACATGGAAAGCCCAGTGGAATTGTGCACTGGCTATGAGAGGGGGGTGGGAAGAAGGGAGGGAAAGAACATGAATCATGTAACCATAGAAAATTTTTTTTAAGTGATAAAAAAATAAAAAAATTTAAGTATCTCAAAAAAAAAAAGAATGAACCCTATCTCAACAAAAGTATATCTCTTTGCAAATAAGAGAAGTAATTGAGTTTTGTGGTGAATTATGGTGTTAATTCTAGAGAGGCAAATGTGTTGTCCAATGGAAGAAGGAATGATGAACAATCCAATGTCTTGCTTCCCTCCCTTTCCCTACCACCAGGAGACCTGGGTCTTAGTGAAAACACAAGATAAAGTGAAATTCCTCCCAAACAGAAGACTGCTGACCATGCCATTATGTTTCTAGAAGTAAGAACAGTGATTTTAAATGATTTGTCAATTTGTCCATTTCTAATATCAATCTGGTCTCTAAGGAAGATACATCTACAATGTGACCTATGATTTATACACACTCTTTTTAAACCCTTACCTTCCATCTGAGAATCAGCACTGTGTATTGGTTCCAAGGCAGAAGAGTGATAAAGGTTAGCAATGACTTGCCATTGTCGCACAGATGAAAAGTATCTGAGACCAGATTTGCAACCAGAACCTCCCAACTACAGCCCTGGCTCTCTATACACTGAGCTACCCAGCTGCCCTCTATACATATTTCTTATGCGACCTTGGGCAAAACACTTTATCTCTGGGAGTTTCAGGGTCTCTGTTTCTTTGTCTGCAAAATAAGGAGGTTCAACCAGATGATCCCTGAGATCTTCCCAGATTTGAAGCTGTGATAGGTCTCTTTCTACAACATTACCAATATGGAAATATATTTTGCATGATTGCACAAGTATAACCTAGATCATATTGTTTACTGGCATTGAGAAAGATGAGAGAAGGAAGGGAGGGAAAGAATATGAAACTTAAAATTTTAGAATATGAATGTTAAAATAGATTTTATATTTAATTGGGAAAAATATATTTTTAAAAATAAAAACATATATCTCTGTGAGTGCAAGAAACTTTACTTAACCACTATCTCCTACATTGAATTTTGGAAAACAGAATCCTGTTTTGCCACTGAATAACACAGTCATTTAAAAATCTGCTTTTTTTCTTCATTTCTGATTGACCTTCAAAATTATAAGTCATTCAAAGGTCAAAGGAAAGAGGTCTGATGGATATAAGTTAGCTGTTGCCTGATATTAGCAATGGCTTGGGGTAGAAAAGATAATCTACCATCAGGGACATTTTATTTATATATATGGAAAACACAGGTAGATAGATCAGTCATGCCATGAACATGAGGAATAACAGATGGACAGCCCATCTCTGAGACATTCAAAAAAGCAGAGAAAGGTCTTCAGTATGTAGGATGGAGCCATTATGATAACCTTAGAGATAGATCTATACAAGAATCTCTCAGAATGAGAAGATAGGGACAGTACTGGTAGAGGGATGTCCATTCCAGTTAGATAAATTATAGATCAGTAGAATTATCACAGGGTCTGAAAATTACCAGCAGTAACTCCTACACTATCAACTTTAAGTTTCTCTATTTTCACCTCTATTGTCATGGTTCAATCACTTCAGTTGTGTCCAGCTCTTTGTGACCCCATTTGGGATTTCCTTGGCAGAGATACTGGAGTGGTTTATAGTTTCCTTCTCTGGCTCATTTTATAGGGGAAGAAACTAAGACAGAGTTAAGTGACTTGCTTAGGGTTCAACAGCTAGTAAGTGTCTGAGGCCATATTTGAACTCTGGAAGATAAGTCTTCCTGAATCCAGGTCAATTCACAATATCTCTACTACCTTGCAGCACCTTAGCTGTGTAAGCACTTTGCTAATTCTCATTGTATGTGGGGATATGAAGAAAGGTAAAACACAGTCTTTGGTCTTGAGGAGCTCCCAATCTAATAAGGAAACCAACAAACAAGTAAGTTATATGCAAGATAAATTGGAGATAACAACAGAGGAAAAGCATTAACATTAAGGGGTACTAGAAAAAAAATGTCTTCTAAGGGACGGGATTTTAGCCGATACTTGAAGGAACCCAGGAAGATCAGGAGAAGCCAGGTCAAGTTCCAATCATGGGGGACAGTAATAGGAGAGAAGCTGTTTTACAGCAAGAACTCCTGAAGGTTGTCCCAGAGTCAGTTCGTGCTGTGAAGAACTAGTTGTAAAATGTTCACTTTGAGCATTTATACCTTGGAAATTAGCAAATACTACAAATCAAGGCTTGATTTGACAATAAATATATTGTCTACACTTAAGAAAGTGATGGAAAAAATGTTAATAATGCAGATTAAATTTAAAAGTGTGCCCTGCTTTCAAAGAGCCATTTGTTAAACATTTGTCAGAATATACGTGGAGCCACTCCAACAAATATTACAAAAAGTATAAGGGTGGGGAAAGAGGGGAGTAAACCAGATATGATTTTTAAAAAGAAAATTGAAAAACAACCTTTCAAAGTGTTGGAAGCATGTGTGGGGTATATCTCTATTGACATATGTTCTGGGTAGATAGGTGATGAATTTAACTTTGTACCAGAATGTCAATCTAGAAGTACTTATGTTATTTTTAAAATTTTAAGTATAATAATGATCACAGTTGTATATGTGATCACACCAAGCACAGTGCCAGGCACAGTAAACATTTCATGGATACATGCATATCCTAAACAACAGTCACCCCTAACTTGCAGACTGAATTTTATATGGTACTGCCCTCAATCAGTATCTAAGCAGAATCAGGTTGTGTTTGGATTCCCCTCACCCCTCACTCCACCACCAACATGCACACACTATTTAAGTCATTCTGGAGGTCTAACTTGGGAGATAGCTGGGCATCCTGATCAAAGAATTGGATCTGACCTCTGGAACACCTGGGTTCTAATCTTGTCTGTGGCTTGCTGACTGTAATTGTCACTAGGGGAGACTGAGGCTGGTGCAATGCTTATAGTTGGGAGTTCTCTCTCTCTCTCTCTCTCTCTCTCTCTCTCTCTCTCTCTCTCTCTCTCTCTCTCTCTCTCTCTGTCACACACACACATACATACATACACGCACGCACACATAGTCCTGTCTCCAACACTATCTAACTGTATCATGCTAAGCAAGCAAATAAACTACTTTGAGTTCATTTAGTCATCTGCAATATGGGAATAAGAATACCTTTTGTATATACTGTGCAATGTTGTCATTAGTCTCAAAATGAAATAAATGAATGCAAAATGTTTTACAAACTTTTAAAAAATAACATGTCAGCTTTTATTGTTATCCTTAACACATGCTTGACAATATCTCCCTATCTTCTGCCTATAAACTTTCTCACATCTCCCCTATTCTTAAAAAAAGCTCTTACTTGACTCTAGAATCCATTTAAGCTATCAAGCCACAGTCTGATATCTTTTCTCCAGCCCACAAATTCCTAGACCAAACACCCTTATTGCCACCACTTCTCTTCTTACTTACTTCTCAAACCCTTGTAAATTGAAATTTCTCTCTCTAAAGTTGCTGACAATCTCTTAACTGGGAAATATAGTAGCCTTTTCCCCAATTCTCATCCTTTTTGATCTCTCTGCGGTCTTTGACCCTATAGACCTATCCTCCTAGGTGCTCCCTACTCCCTTTCATGATGGTTCATTCTTTTTCCATCTGTTTAATGACCCTTTCTCTCTCCTTTGCTAGATCGTCATTCATATTCTGTACCCCACACTGTGGATGTTCTCTAAGGTTCTGTCGCTTCTTCTTCTTCTTCTTCTTCTTCTTCTTCTTCTTCTTCTTCTTCTTCTTCTCCTTCTCCTTCTCCTTCTCCTTCTCCTTCTCCTTCTCCTTCTCCTTCTCCTTCTCCTTCTCCTTCTCCT
>NW_025366180.1:0-2874 GCF_016433145.1 Gracilinanus agilis | reverse complement strand
ATTGTTTTTGTTTGTACAAAACCTTTTTAGTTTAATATAATCAAAACCATTTAATTTACATTTTGTAATTTTCTCTAACTCTTGCTTGGTTTTAAAATCTTTCCTTTCCCAGAGATCTCACAAGTAAACTACTCTATGTTCACTTAACTTATTTATAGTTTCCCTCTTTATATTCAAGTCATTCACCCATTCAATATTTATCTTGGTGTAAAGAGTGAAATGTTGATCTAAACCTAATCTCTCCCATATTGTTTTCCAAATTTCCCAGCAGTTTTTGTCAAATAGTGGATTCATTTCCCAAAAGTTGGGCTCTTTGGTTTTAATCATACACTGTCTTGCTGATGTCATTTACCCCAAGTCTATTCCACTGATCCTCCCTTCTGTCTCTTAGCCAGTACCATATTGTTTTGATGACTGCTGCTTTATAGTATAGTTTAATATCTGGTACTGCTAGGCCCCCTTCCTTCACACTTTTTTTTCCATTATTTCCCTTCATCTTCTTGATCTTTTGTTATTCCAAATGAACTTTGTTATATTTTTTCCTAATTCAGTAAATAAGTTTTTTGGTACTTTCATAGGTATGGCGCTAAATAGAAAAATTAATTTGGGTAGAATGGTCATTTTTATTATGTTAGCTTGTCCTACCCATGAGCAATCAATGTTTTTCCAATTGTTTAGATCTAGTTTTATTTGTTTGGAAAGTGTTTTGTAATATTTTTTTTCGTATAATTGCTGTGTTTAATTTGGTAGATAGATTCCTAAGTATTTTATATTGTCTAGGGTGATTTTAAATGGTGTTTCTCTTTCTACCTCTTGCTGCTGTGATGTGTTGGAAATATATAGAAATGCTGATGATTTATGTGCATTTATTTTTGTATCCTGCAACTTGGCTAAAGTTGTTGATTATTTCTACAAGCTTCTTAGTTGATTCTCTAGGATTTTTTAAGTAGACCATCACATCATCTGCAAAGAGTGATACCTTAGTTTCCTCCTTGCCTATTTTGATACCTTCAATTTCTTTTTCTTCTCTAATTGCTACTGCTAGTGTTTCTCGTACTATGTTGAATAATAGAGGTGATAATGGGCATCCTTGTTTCATTCCTGATCTTATTGGGAAGGCTTCTAATTTATCTCCATTGCATATAATGCTTATTCATGGTTTTAGGTATATACTGTTTATTATTTTTAGGAAAAGTCTTTCTATTCCTATACTTTTCAGTGTTTTCAATAGGAATGGATGCTGTATTTTGTGAAAGGCTTTTTCAGCATCTATTGAGATAATCATGTGATTATGTCAATCAAATGATTATCTCAATAATCATGAGATTATTGAGGGGCGAATATTTGAGGGGGGTGAATAGTAGTGGACACCAAGAGAAACTTGAATGAATAAGAAAAATAGGATATTCTATTACACACAAAGAGGGCATGGAAAGGGGAGGGGATGAATACTATTATAAGAAGGATAGGAAGAGAACATTAAGAGGTAATATTTAAACCTTACTTTCAGTGTAATTAACACTGAGAGGGAAGAGTACCTATATCCATTGGGATATAAAACTCTACCTAACTCTACTGAGAAAGCCAGACAGGACCAACCAAAGGGAACAGGGGAGTGAGGAGGTCAAAAAAAGGGAGAGGAGAAGAAGGGGGAGGGAATTCATTAGGCCTTTAAAAATAAAAAGAGGTGAATAATAAGGGAGGGGATAGAATGGAAGTTAATCAAGGGAGAGGATAAGGATTACCAGCTCAAAGCAAACCACTGGTTTAAAAGGAAAAAGTATAAGAAGAAGATGTAGAACTAGGAAAGGATTCCAAAATGTCAGTGAATGCACAACTGATAATTATAACTCTGAATGTGAATGGGATGAACTCACTCATAAAACAGAAGCAAATAGCAGAGTGGATTAGAAACCAAAATCCTACCATATGTTGGCTACAAGAAACACATATGAGGCAGGTGGACACACACAAGTTTAAGGTCAAGGGCTTGAGCAAAATCTTTTGTGCGTCAAATGAGAGCAAGAAGGCAGGAGTGGCGATTATGATTTCTGAAAAAAACAAAGTAAAAATAGATATGATTAAAAAAGACAGGGAAAGTCATTACATCCTGATTAAAGACAGTATAATCAATAAGGAAATAACACTGCTCAATATGTATAAAGCAAGTGGTATGGCAATCAAATTCATAAAGGAGGAACTGGCAGAGCTTAAGAAGGAAATAGATAGTAAAACTATAATAGTGGGAGATCTAAATATTCTCTTTCAGATCTAGATAAATCAAACCAAAAAATAAATAAGAAAGAGGTAAGAGAGGTGAATGAAGTCCTAGAAAAATTAGATTTAATTGATATTTGGAGAAAAATAAACAGGGACAAAAAGGAATAGTCCTTCTTTTCAGCTGCACATGGTACATTCACAAAGATTGACCATGTAATAGGGCATAGAAACATTGCAATCAAGTGCAAAAGAGTAGAAATAATAAATGTAAGCTTCTCAGATCATAATGCAACAAAAATAATAATTAGTAAGGGCTCCTGGACAGGCAAATCAAAAACTAATTGGAAATTAAATAATATGATTCTCCAAAACCAGCTAGTCAAAGAAGAAATTATAGAAACAATCAACAAATTCATTGAAGAGAATGACAATGATGAGACATCCTACCCATCTCTGTGGGATGCAGCCAAGGCAGTACTCAGGGGGAAATTTATATCCTTAAGGGCATATATTAACAATTTAGGGAGGGCAGAGATTAATGAATTGGGCATGCAACCAAAAAAACTAGAAAGCGAACAAATTAAAAATCCCCAGATGAAAACTAAATTAGAAATACTAAAAATCAAGGGAGAAATTAATAAAATCAAAGGTAAA
>NW_025366179.1:0-1076 GCF_016433145.1 Gracilinanus agilis | reverse complement strand
CTCTCTCTCTCTCTCTCTCTCTCTCTCTCTCTCTTTATCTATCTGTCCTTTTTTCTCTGCCTCTGCCTATCTATCCTTCTTTCCGTCTTTCCCTGTGTGTCTCACTCTCCATCCAACCATCCGTCCATTGTTTTTGTTCATCCAAATTCTGAGACCCTGTGATGATGACCTCTAGACCCTAGGTGATGATCCCTGTTCTAGGGACAAAAGAACTCTAGGGAGTATTGGAGAGCTTCTCAGCAGGTTTGCCTGCAGAGGGGAAGAGGAAGGGGCGTGCCTCTCACCTCCATGTTGTGCTTGCTTTGACTCAGGAGTCTCTTCCAGGGCTCCAGCCCTTTCCTCAGCAGCAGGGTCTGCTCATAATGGTCCTTGGCCTTTGCCTGGAGCTGCTGGTTCCTCTCTGCTCTCCTCAGTTTCTCTAGCTCTTTCTGGGAAAAGAAGGAACCACCAAGACTTTAGTGTGGCCAGTGGGGGATGGGCTGGTCCCCAGCAAGGTTGGGGGTCTGAGGACTTGGCTTTATTTCATTCCTATACACCAGTGGTTCCCAAACTTTTTTGGCCTACCGCCTCCTTTCCAGAGAAAATATAACTTAGCCCCCTGGAAATTAATTTTTAAAAAATTTTAATAGCAATTTGGAAAGATAAATGCACCTGTGGCCATCACCGCTCCCCTAGATTGCTGCAGCACCCACCAGGGGGAGGTAGCACCCACTTTGGGAATCACTGCTATTCACCAATCTAACCCAGTGGTGGGCTCATCACATACCCTCGGGGCAGCCTTGAAAAGGGGGATCTCCCCTTGACTTGTTTGGCCATACCAAAGACAGTGGGGAGGGGTTTCTGGTCACCTGGCTTGGGCAGCTCTGGGTAGAGAGGCCTCCCTTCTTCCCACTCTCCCTCCTTCCACCTCATCAGGCCCCATCTCACTCCAGAGTTCCTTTCTCAGAGCCAGGAACAGGAAGGTTGTAGGGGTATAGGCCCCTGACGTCCCCAGAACCAGAAGGCACAGGCTTTGCTCCTATTGGAGTGTTTCTCTCTCTCTCTCTCTCTCTCTCTCTCTCTCTCTCTCTCTCTCT
>NW_025366178.1:0-7711 GCF_016433145.1 Gracilinanus agilis | reverse complement strand
TTCCTTCCTTCCTTCCTTCCTTCCTTCCTTCCTTCCTTCCTTCTATTCCTTCCTTCCATTCCTTCCTTCTTTCCCCTCTTTCCTCTCCTCCTTACCTCCCTCCCTTTCTGTCTTAGAATCAGTACTATGTATTGGGTTCAAAGACAGAAGAGTGGTAAGGGCTAGGCAATGGGAGTCAAGTGACTTGCCCGGGGTCACACAGCTAGGAAGTGTCTGAGGCCAGATTTGAACCTAGGACCTCCCATCTCTTGGCCCAGCTCTCAATTTACTGAGCCACCCAGCTGCCCTCCTAGTGTTATTATTTTCTGTTTTGAACATTCAATTTTTAAGGAATGTTTTGTATAGGTAAGGTTTTGTACCTTTTATGTCAAGCTGTTATTAATCTCCTTTTTAATTTTTTCCCCAGAACTCTCATTTTTTTCCAACTTTTTCCTCTAGCATACTCATTCATTTACATAAACATTTAAAAATTCTTGCTTCATCTCTTCCAGAAATTCTAAGTGAACTTGCTCTCAAGGTGTGTTTTTTCTGTGAAGCTTTGCTAGTAGTTGCTTTTGTGAGGGTGAAGGGAGGAAGGTAAGAGGAAAGAAGGATGGGATAAAAGAGAGAGAAAGGTAGAGGAAGGGAAAGGAAGGTAGTGGTCCCCAGCCCCAGCAGGGGGAAATTGACCAGAGCCCTTCGGGGCTCAAATAAAAGATCAGAAAACAACTTAGGTTTATAGAATAGCTAAGTTTTATTTAGATTAGGAAAGGGAAAGGTTAGGTAGGGAAAGAATGTCTCTTCCATCTCCCCATAGAGAGAGCCTCCAGGCTCAAGAGAGTGAAAAGGTGGTAGAACTCTCTCTTTTATACTTTTCTCCAACACCTCCCACAAAGGGAGTGGGAGGTGTCGGGGGAAGTTGTAGCAGGGAGCCCTGGGAAATGTAGTCTCTCAGGACTTAGAATAATTATAAACTGCACACTTTGTTGTTACTCTTTTCTTATGGGTTTATGTCTTGAGCATCAATGTTACTATAATAGCTTTTTATTGTGGAATTCTTTTTGTTGTTGTTCTTGTTGTTGTTTACTCATTCTTCCAGCCTATGTCCAGATTTCAGAATTTATGTTAGGATTTATCTTTGTTCATTTTTAGAAGAACTTTTTTAGCTGAACTTTAGGTTGTACTGCTCCTTTCTTGATACATTGAATTTTTCTTATTCTGGGACTTTAGGGAGAGCTTAGACTAGGGACTTTAGTCTTTTATTACTCCACAAATATTTTGGTTTATGGAAAAGTCTGATCATTGCCCTCTTGGGTTTGAGTCCTATAAGTTCTTATCCTAGATTTGAGTAACAAACCTGTGAACTTGCTCCTCAGAATTGTAGTAGACTACTGCTTCACTCCACTACTATTAGCTTCCTGCAAAGTTCTCCTACTTTAGTGAAAGAACTGTTAGTTTTCTTTTGGACTGGTATTCTCATCCAGTTTAGTCAACTGCAGGCTAAGAGTTTCTTATGGAAATAGAAACATAAATTTATTTATTTATTATGGGTTCCTCCCAGCTCTGAAGTTTCCTTATCTATGGGCTTTTTAGACCTGATCTTGGGCTGCTCCCAGTCTGCTGTTTTTTTGTTTGTTTGTTTGTTTGTTTGTTTTTTGTTTTGTTTTTTCCCCTAGCCCCCTTCCTTGTAAGTAGTAAAGCTCTTCTAACAACTGCCTTGTTGCCTCAGACCTTATGGAAATGCTTTGGACTGGCTTATCCGAATGTAGCACTCATTGGACAACTTTCCTCTCTCACCTAATGAGATGTGTTCTCTCCTGTTTTCCTTTGTTTTGTGGCATTCTATGTTCTATTTTTGTGGATTTGGAGAGTGGGTACACTATTTCCCATAGGTCAGTGTTTTTTGTATTTTTTTTCTACTTTTAACTTTTGCACTCTTCTCTAGGACCATTGACATTGAGAAAGTTGAAGATTGAATGTAATTGTAATTACCCTATTAAAATATTCTTAAGGATCTACCATATTACTCTCTCACCTATCTTTTAGAGAGTCCCCCAAAATTTAAGCTAGTACTCATAATTGGGCTATTGGCCATAAATTGATAATTCTTGTTGCTGTTTATAATATACTCATCTCCCTGTTTTGGAAATAGATGTTTTCTCACACCATTTGAAATAATTGGTCAAGATGTTTTTGAGTGAAAAGAAAATTAAATTTATTTGTACCAGAAAATATATGGGTTAGAGTAGGTTTAAAAATGGCTGAATTTATATAGTACTGGCTAAGAGACAGAAGGGAAGATCAGTGGAATAGACTTGGAAAAAGTGACCTCATCAAGACAGTCTATGATAAACCTAAAGAGCCCAGCTTTTGGGACAAAAATCCACTATTTGAAAAAACTGCTGGGAAAATTAGAAAACAGTATGGCAGAGATTGGGTGTAGATCAACACCTCACACTCTATACCAAGATAAATTCAGAATGGGTGAATGACTTGAATATAAAGAAGGAAACTATAAGCAAATTAGGTGAGAACAGAATAGTATACTTGCCAGATATTTGGGAAAGGAAAGATTTTAAAATCAAGCAAGAGTTAAAAAAATTACAAAATGTAAAATAAATTATTTTGATTACATTAAATTAAAAAGGTTTGTACAAATAAAATCAATGCAACCAAAATCAGAAGGGAAACAACAAATTGGAAAAAAAATCTTTATAACAAAAAACTCTGACAAAGATCTAATTACTCAGATACATAAGGAGCTAAATCAATTGTAAAAATAATCAAGCCATTCCCCAATTGATAAATGGGCAAGGGACATGAATAGGCAATTTTCAGATAAAGAAATCAAAACTATGAACAAACACATGAAAAAAGTGTTCTAAATCTCTTATAATTAGAAAAATGCAAATCAAAACAATTCTGAGGTATGTTATATTCATAATCTGGGAAATGATGAATGCCACCTTGAATGACAGGGAAGGCATTTGGAAAACATGGAATGTTCTTAGGTGCCATGAGCCAGGAGCAAACGTTGGTTGGCGTGACTGTATAAATACCCCTGACAGCCACTTGGAGGGAGTCTCTCTAGGTCTCTGGGCTCTGGAGGTCTCTGGAAAGCAGTCTCTGGACTGGGAAATCTCTGAGTGGGTGGTGAAAGGAGGTAGGGAGGTCTATGAAGAAGAGGGTAGGAAGAATCTGAAGCTATTTCCTGAAAGACTTTGAGAGCTAGTGCATCACCAAACACAGGTAGTGAGAAAGCTGAGAGAATAAGATCACCAACACAGCTGCACCAATAGCATTCCCTATTCTCTGGCTTGGCTGTGGCCAGGCTGGGCCAGAGGTAGTGGAGAGAGTAAATCTCCAGCTTCCACTTGAGCAATAGCCTCCAGTCCTGATTGCCAACTAGTTATAGATAATAGATTGCTAGGGTCTCCAATTCCCTTTCCTTGTTCTGTTTACCCTTTCCCTGATTATAGATAAAGTGAGTTTAACAAGTACCTTCCTGAGTGGTCATTATATCAGGACCCTTGGGGAGGGAGTCAACTCAGACAGATATCCCTATATTAATTTATCCAACCCCAGGTTGGACCTGGAAAGGTTACCCATTCATCTAACCTCTTGGGGGTCCTCCCTGGGCAACTGTTAGAGAAAGGGGAAATTATAACAACTATCAAGGGTGAGCTGAGTTGGTGTTCCCCTATCATCTGCAGCTAGGGAGGATATAGATAGATACATTCACATCACTGTATATCTATAACTCCTTAGGATCCCCTTTTTGTTATAACAGGTACCACCTCACACTTAGCAGATTGGCTAAAATGACAACAACGTAAATGAATAAATGTTGGAGGGGATATGGCAAAATTGGGACATTAATGCATTGCTTGTGGAGTTGTTAATTGATCTATCCATTCTGGATGGCAATTTGGAACTATGCCCAAAGAGCTTTAAAAGACTGTCTGCCCTTTGATCCAGCTGTTCCTCTGCTGGGTTTTGTTATGAGGAAGATTACTTAAGTTATCATTTAGGAGACTTAACAGAGAATTCCAAAATGGAATGGAGAAGCGGGAAGTTTTTTCTTGCGCACTGAGAGAGACTCCATGGTGGTTGAGACAAGTGGCAACTGATCCTAGGAGACCTCAGTTTACCAGAGATCCTGAAGGAAGACCATCACCTACTTGTGGGAGATTTTGGTAGAGACTATTAATCCCAACTGGAGTTGCAGGTCAACTTGGGCTGGATTAGCTCCCAGAATCTACCCACCTAGAAGAGTATAGTAGCTGAAACATCACTGGAGTGAGTCTGGACTCTGCTGTGAGGATACTCACTTCTGTCCTGCAATTCTCTGGGCCCTGTCTTGCTTAGGTCTCAGTTTAGTATAGATAAGTCCGTCCCCTGACCCTGTGGTTTGCCCTTAGTCTGTAAGTGTAGTAACACCTATTCCCATCCTTTATCATAGTTTCCCTAATTAAAAATTGTTATACCTTTTGCCTTTTGCCTGGTTCCATTGGCCCTTGCCTAGGTGGGGCAGTGTGACTGTTAGGGCCTAACTGCCATTTCTTTCAACAGTTACCTCCTTGGTAGTTAAGACCCAGTCTCCCTTCTTTGTTTAGTCCCTCCATCTGTCATTCCTGTCTCCCTCACACCCTTCTGGACCCACATTTAATATTCAAGTCTACTTCCCTGGTTATTCCCTATTAGAGTTTATACCCCAAAGAGATCATAGGGGAAAAAGATTTGTAGAAAAATATTTATAGCCATGCTCTTTGTGATGGCAAAAAGTTGGAAAAAGTCAATTGGGGAATGGTTGAACAAATTGTGGTATCTGTTGGTGATGGAATACTATTGTGCTCAAAGCAATAATGAACTGGAGGAATTCCACATAAACTGAAATGACCTCCAGGACTTGATGCAGAGTGAAAGGAGCATAACCAGGAGAACATTATACACAGAGACTGATACTCTGTGGTACAATCGAACATAATGGACTTCTCTACTAGTAGCAATGCAAGGATCCAGAACAATGCTGAGGGACTTATGAGAAAGAAAGCTATCCACATTCAGAGGAAGAACTGTGGGAGTAGAAACACAGAAGAAAAACAACTGCTTGAATACATGAGCTGACGGGGACATTTTTGCAGATGTAGACACTAAACGGTCACCCTAGTGATCAATAATAAGGAAATAAGTCTTAATGATATGTGTAAAATCCAGTGGAATTGCACTTTGGCTATGGCGGGTGGGGGGGAAGAGGGGGAGTTGGGGGAGTGGGAAAGAACATGAATAATGTAACCATGGAAAAATATTTTACATTAAAAAATAAAAATGACTGAATTTGCTTTATATGATTTGTTAAAAATTATTGTCAGGGAAGAGCTAGTTCCACCAGTTTAAAAAATTAAAAAATGGGGCAGCTGGGTAGCTCAGTGGAGTGAGAGTCAGGCCTAGAGACAGCAGGTCCTAGGTTCAAACCCGGCCTCAGCCACTTCCCAGCTGTGTGACCCTGGGCAAGTCACTTGACCCCCATTGCCCACCCTTACCACTCTTCAACCTATGAGACAATACACCGAAGTACAAGGGTTTAAAAAAAAATTAAAAAATACAAAAATTAGTTTCATTACTATTATAATAGATTTTGATCTTGTCACTCCCTGTATGATAAACTTCCTAAGTGTCTTCTTGTCTCTGGGATAAAATACAAATATCTTTGTCATTTAAAGCTTTCACAGTCTGGCTGTGCTCTCTTTCCAGTTTGACTTCATATAGTGTTCCCCCTCATCCTTTTTATGTTCTTGCTTGCTAAACTGGTCTTCTATCTTCATGCCTTTGCATAGTTTGTGCCCATTTTAGGAATGCTCTTCTTCACCTCTACCTTTTGAAATCTCTGACTTTCTTCAAGACTTAGCTAATATAGCACTTCCTAATCAAGACCTTTCCTAATATTCCCAGTTTTTAATGTTATCATCCTACTCCTCCTTACATTATATTTGCTTGATGTGTATTTGTGTGTATTGTTTCCCTCAGTAGAATATAAGTTGCTTGAGAGCAAGGACTGTTTAACTTGCATTTTTGTTTCCCTCCTGCATAATGGTAGTAAATTAAATGCTTTTTAAATTGCATTCTTCCATTTGTTTTTCTACACAGGACAAGGAAAGAAATAGAGGTGGAAATGGATATGAATTGCTTTTTTTTTTTTAAATTCATGCTCTCATTTTAATCCTTTGTATCTTTAAGATAAACAATCTTAATCTACCACTTGGTCATTCTCCAGATTTAAAAGGAAATGAATTGTAGCATTTGCAACTGTGTAGAACAGATGTTTTGTTTGGAAAGGCTATCAACCATCTGACTCATAATAAATCCTCAGTTCCAGTAAATTCCCAGTTTTCAGTTACTGTAGGTAGAATGCAGGAAAAACATTGTCTTTAACTTTGACTTCTTTGAATTTATCCCGCATGTTATCATTGTTCACTGTGCAGTGCAGCTTGTAAGAGGGCAAAATGCTGGGAGGAGAAAGGAGATAGCTTTTTCCAGTAAAATATGCAGGCAGGTTGTATTTTTTAGAAGGACCATTAAAGGTGAATCAAAGGCATTGTGCACTCACTTAAGGAGCACTACAATCCATGAATATAAATATTTTATTTTTATTTCCTTCACTAAAATATTTTCTAAAATTGTACACAGACAACTTAACAATGATTTCTGTTACCACAGAACCTTAAAAAAACACTTCTATTGTATTTTATATACATTTATTCATTCAACTGCTGCTTTTAGAGAGGTGGCACAGTATAGTGTAGAAAGCTAACCAAGAGGACCTGGACTCCAGTCCAGGCTCTGTTACATACTAGTTGTCCAAACCTGGGGAAACTTCTCGATCATTCAGTACTCAAGATAACTCTCTTAAGATTGTACATTGCAGAGAGATTGCCAACTTGCAGTAGTAAAAGAATTTTGTTCATTTTAGAGATCTTTTTATAATTGAAATCACAGGGCCAGCCTCTTTGTGTTTATTATAAAAATTATCTTTATAACTATAGGTAAGTGACTTAGAAGCTGTTAAACTATTATAACAACAATCTGGACAGGGCAATGTAGACCAGTGACATGAACTTTAAAGAAATGAATATTGCAGAGTAGAAATCTGGAAGGAGTAAGAGCATGTTCAGTGTTCTTTCTGTCCCTGTTCTGAGGGGATACTGAAATTAGTGGTCCACATTGAAGAGGGTAGTCAGAGGTTCATAGGCTTCTGGAGAGAGCGAAGTTTCTATGATTACTGCATAATGCAAAAATTATGAGATTTAAAAGTCCAAGTTGAAGGAGAGGTTGTTAATAATAGATTGGGATTTCCAATAGGCATAACAGAATGGAAAGGTAGAGGAAGATTTGAACTAACGAGTCAATGTGGATTGAAGTGAGTATGGGGAGAATTAGCCACATCCCATAGACTTCATCATTAAGGATTTTTATGACTAGAAAAGGAGGCGAGTTAGTCCTATGAGAAGAAAAACAGGTAGATTAAATCTAGCACTGGTTTACATGAAATATTTAAAGGAAATGTAAAGTGCATTGAACAGATCCTTTATGGAAGATTTGAATCTGTAGAAGTTGAATCTGTATTTGTCATCTGACTGGAAAAATTTATTTTAAAATAGTGATTCTCATGAATCATTTCTTGTTATGAGACACCAATACTCCACTCCCCTTCCCTTCCCTTCCCTTCCCTTCC
>NW_025366177.1:0-7527 GCF_016433145.1 Gracilinanus agilis | reverse complement strand
CCAGAATGGTTGGATCAGTTCACAACTCCACCAGCAATGCATTAATGTCCCAATTTTGCCACATCCCCTCCAACATTCATTACTTTCCTTTGCTGTCATATTAGCCAATCTGCTAGGCTTGAGGTGGTACCTCAGAGTTGTTTTGATTTGCATTTCTCTAATTATTAGAGATTTAGAACACTTTCTCATGTGCTTATTGATACTTTTGATTTCTTTATCTAAAAATTGCCTATTCATGTCCCTTGCCCATTTATTAATTGGGGAATGGCTTGATTTTTTATACAATTGATTTGTATATATGAGTAATTAGACCTCTGTCAGAATTTTTTGTTATAAAGATTTTTTCCCAATTTGTTGTTTCCCTTCTGATTTTGGTTGCATTGTCTTCCCTTGTACAAAAACTTTTTAATTTAATATAATCAAACTTATTTATTTTACATTTTGTAATTTTCTCTAACTCTTATTTGGTTTTAAAATCTTTCCTTTCCCAGAGATCTGACAAGTATACTCTTCTGTGTTCACCTAATTTACTTATAGTTTCCTTCTTTATATTCAAGTCTTTCACCCATTCTGAATTTATCTTGGTGTATGGTGTGAGATGTTGATCTAAACCTAATCTCTTCCATATTGTTTTCCAATTTTCCCAGCAGTTTTTGTCAAATAGTGGATTTTTGTCCCAAAAGTTGGACTCTTTGGGTTTATCATACACTGTCTTGCTGACATCACTTACCCCAAGTCTATTCCTCTGATCCTCCCTTTTATCTCTTAGCCAGTACCATATTGTTTTGATGACTGCTGCTTTATAGTTTAGCTTAATATCTGGTACTGCTAGGCCCCCTTCCTTCACGGTTTTTTTCATATTTCCCTTGATATTCTTGATCTTTTGTTCTTCCAAATAAACTTTGTTATAGTTTTTTCTAATTCAGTAAAAAATGTTTTTTGTAGTTTGATAGGTATGGCACTAAATATGTAAATTAATTTGGGTAGAATGGTCATTTTTATTATGTTAGCTCATGAGCACTCAATGTTTTTCCAATTGTTTAGATCTAGTTTTATTTTTTTGGAAAGTGTTTTGTAGTTATGTTCATATAATTCCTGTATTTGTTTTGGTAGATAGATTCCTAAGTATTTTATATTGACTAGGGTGATTTTAAATGGTGTTTCTCTTTCTACCTCTTGCTGCTCTAATGTGTTGGAAATATATAGAAATGCTGATGATTTATGTGCATTTATTTTGTATCCTGCAACTTTGCTAAAGTTGTTGATTATTTCTACTAGCTTTTTAGTTGATTCTCTAGAATTTTTTAAGTATACCATCATATCGTCTGCAAAGAGTGATAGCTTAGTCTCCTCATTGCCTATTTTAATACCTTCAATTTCTTTTTCTTCTCTAATTGCTACTGCTAGTGTCTCTAGTACAATGTTAAATAAAAGAGGTGATAATGGGCATCCTCGTTTTACTCCTGATCTTATTGGAAAGGCTTCTAATTTATCCCCATTGCATATGATGCTTGTTGATGGTTTAAGATATATACTGTTTATTATTTTTAGGAAAGAACCTTCTATTCCTATATTTTCTAGTGTTTTCAGTAGGAATGGGTGTTGTATTTTGTCAAAGGCTTTTTCTGCATCTATTGAGATTATCATGTGGTTTTTGTTGGTTTGCTTGTTGATATGGTCAATTATGTGGATGGTTTTCCTAATGTTGAACCATCCTTGCATTCCTGGTATAAATCCTACCTAATCATGATGAATAACCCTCTTTATCACTCGCTGGAGTCTTTTTGCTAGTATTCTATTTAAGATTTTTGCATCTATGTTCATTAGGGAGATTGGTCTGTAATTTTCTTTCTCTGTTTTTGATCTGCCTGGCTTTTGAATCAGTACCATATTTGTGTCATAAAAGGAGTTTGGTAAGATTCCTTCTTTGCTTATTATATCAAATAATTTGTATAGTATTGGGATTAATTGTTCTTTGAATGTTTGATAGAATTCACTTGTGAATCCATCAGGCCCTGGCGATTTTTTCTTAGGGAGTTTTTTAATGGTCTGTTCAATTTCTTTTTCTGATATTGGATTATTTAAGTATTCTATTTCTTCTGCTGTTAATCTAGGCAATTTATATTTTTGCAAATATTCATCCATATCACCTAGATTGTTAAATTTATTGCTATATAATTGGGCAAAATAGTTTTTAATGATTGCCTTAACTTCCTCTTCATTAGAGGTGAGGTCTCCTTTTTCATCTTTGATACTATTAATTTGGTTTTCTTCTTTCCTTTTTTAAATTAGATTAACCAGTACTTTGTCTATTTCATCTGTTTTTTCAAAATACCAGCTTCTACTCTTATTTATTAATTCAATAGTTCTTTTAATTTCAATTTTATTAATTTCTCCTTTGATTTTTAGCATTTCTAATTTAGTTTTCATCTGAGGATTTTTAATTTGTTCATTTTCTAGTTTTTTAAGTTGCATACCCAATTCAGTAACCTCTGCCCTCCCTAATTTGTTAATATATGCACTCAGTTATATAAATTTTCCTCTTAGAACTGCTTTGCTTGTATCCCATAAGTTTGGGTAAGATGTCTCATCATTGTCATTGTCTTCAATGAAATTATTAATTGTTTCTGTGATTTGTTCTTTCACTAAATTATTTTGGAGAATCATATTATTTAATTTCCAATTAATTTTTGGTTTGCCTCTCCATGTATCCTTACTAATAACTATTTTTATTGCATTATGATCTGAGAAGATTACATTTATTATTTCTGCTTTTTTGCATTTGTTTGCCATGTTTCTGTGCCCTATTACATGGTTTATCTTTGTGAATGTTCCATGTGCTGCTGAAAAGAAGGTGTATTCCTTTTTGTCTCTATTTATATTTCTCCAAATATCTATTAACTCAAATTTTTCTAGGGTTTTGTTCACCTCTCTTATCTCTTTCTTATTTATTTTTTGGTTTCATTTATCTAGATCTGATAGGGGAAGGTTCAGGTCCCCCACTAGTATGGTTTTGCTATCTATTTCATCCTTGAGCTCCACTAGCTTCTCCTTTAGAAATTTGGAAGCTATTCTGTTTGGTGCATACATATTGAGTACTGATATTTCTTCATTGTTTATACTGCCTTTTATTAGGATGTAGTAACCTTCCCTATCTCTTTTAACCTTATCTATTTTTACTTTGGCTCTGTCAGAGATCATGATAGCCACCCCTGCCTTCTTTTTCTCATTTGAAGCCCAAAAAATTTTGCTCCATCCTCTCATTTTCATTCTATGTCTGTCTGTCTGTTTAATGTGTGTTTCTTATAAACAACATATGGTTGGGTTTTGGTTTCTAACCCACTCTGCTATTTGTTTCCCTTTTTATGAGTGAATTCATCCCATTCACATTCAAAGTTATAATTATCAACTCTGCACTCCCAGACATTTTGATTCTCTCTCCTAGTCCTGTTCTTTCTTCTTTTACTGTTTCCTTCTAATACCAGTGTTTTGTTTTTAATCAGTTCCTATAATCCCCTCCCTTGTTGTACTTCCCTTTCTCCCCCCTCCCTTCTAATTCCCCTCTTATTGTTCTTTAAAGCCACATGGGGCTCCCCCCCAAGCCCTCTCCCTCCCTAGTATTGCTTCCCTCCCCACCAGTCCCTTTGTTACCCTTCTACTTCTCTATAGGGCGTGAATCAATTTTCTGCCCCTATGGATCTGATTGTTCTTCTCTAAGTTGATTTCAATGCACTTAAGTATTGAATATTCCCTCTCTCTAACCTCTTTACCCTTAAAATGTATTGCTATTTTCCCCCCTGTTGATCCCACGTGCTTCTTTATGGAATATAAATTTATTCCTTTTGTTTGCTTTCCTTTTTTTCTTATTGTTATCTTCTTCCCCCCTAGTTTTGTATATATTTATACATACATATATATATGCATATATATATATATTTATATATCTCTTGACATTTCATCCTATACAGTTAGTCCCTGTCCCCTCTGTGTAAACTTCTTCTAGTTACCCTGTTGGTAGTAATAATTTTTAATATTTGCCAATACCTTCTTTTCTTCTTGGGATATAAATTGATTGACTTTGTTGTGTCCCTTAAAGAAAAGAATTTGTTTTCTCCTCCCCCCATTCTTTTAATTACCTTATGTTGATTCTCTTGAGTTCTGGTTTTGGGCAACAAACTCTCTGTTTAAGTCCAGTTTTTTCTTGATGAATGTTTGGAAGTCCTCAATTTTATTGAATGACCATACTTTCCCCTGCAATAATATAGTTAGTCTTGCTGGATAATTGATTCTTGGTTGTAGCCCCAGTTCTCTTGCTTTCCGGAATATTGTGTTCCATGCCTTGCAGTCCTTCAACGTAGATGCAGCCAGATCCTGTGTTATCCTAACTGTGGTTCCTTGATATTTGAATGACTTCTTTTTAGCAGCTTGTAATATTTTTTCCTTGGTCTGGTAGTTTTTGAATTTGGCTATAATATTCCTGGAAGTTGTCAGTTGTGGATTAAATGTAGGAGGTGATCTGTGGATCCTATCAATTTCCACTTTTCCTTCTTGTTCAAGAATTTCTGGCAATTTTCTCTGATAATTTCTTGTAAAATGCTATCTAAACTTTTTCTTTTATCATGATGTTCTGGTAAACCAATAATTCTTAAGTTATCTCTTCTAGCTCTGTTCTCCAGATCTTTGGTTGAATCAATGAGGTGTTTCATATTCTCCTCAAATTTTTCATGTTTTTTTATTTTGTTTAATATATTCTTGCTGCCTTGTGAAGTCATTTTCTTCTAGTTAGTGAATTCTGTTTTTTAAAGACTGAATTTCATCCCTGGCTTTTTGGTCATCCTTCTCTTTCTGGTCCAATTTTCTTTGTAGATCATCTTTTGCCTTCTTTGCTTCATTTTCAAGCTGGCCAATTCTGGCTTTTAATACTTTATTTTCTTGTTTTAGCTCATATATTTCCTTTTTTAAATTGTCTTCAGCCTCTCTTGATTGTTTTTTGAGTTCCTGAAGTTCTTGAATTAATTGAGTTTTAAATTCTTGAGTTAATTGAATTTTGAGATCTTCCAAAGCCTGTGTCCAGTTCACTGGAACTACTTCCTCTTCTTCTATTTCTGTTTCATTTGCTCTCTTTTCACTTCCTTGAGAGAAGCTGTCAATTGTCATTTCTTTTCTCTTTTTCTGTTGCTTGCTCATGTTATTTCCCTTCCTTGTTCTGCTAATTTGAGCAGATGTATTTAATGATCTTTGATGAAAGATCTTCCCTCCAGGGGTAAATTACTTTTTCTGCCCTTGGAAGACTCCTTGTCTGTCCAATTGTTGGGATTAAATCTGTATGGATTGGATTAGTCTGCCCTGAGGCTAAAAACTCAAAGCCTCAAGGGGAGGGAAAAACAAACAAACAAACAAAGAAAACCCAAAAAAGGTGGGGTGACAAGAAGGAGCCTTTTCACTGAACTGAGCTCTCCAGCAGTGGGGTCCCCCTGCACTGTCAGCTGTATTTGATCTGGTTTTCTTTCCTCTTGAAACCCTGCATTCTCTATCTCTATGAGGAAGCCAAGCTGTCTGTGCTCTGGAGTTTGGCTCTCTCTAAGCCACCATCTTCTGGGCATTTTTGCTGTGTTTCTCTGGTTTTCTCCTCCAGTCACCTCTCCAGTGCCTCTGTTTGACTCCCTGAGTCCTTTGCCAGTAATGCCCTCTCTCCTGACCAGTGCACCCACCGGCCCTGAGATTTCCCAGGCAGATGGAGACTCCACACAGCACGTGGGGGAGGCATCCTGGGATCCTGGGATTCCCCTTCTCCGCCCTCAGTCCCGACAGTTCAAGTATTGAGGCCTTTTTCTTGGCATACCTCTTTAGTTGTACTGCAGTAGGGTTCCCCCTGCTCCTTCCCGTTATTAGATTTGGTCCTCTTTCTTCTCGAAGCACATTGTTTTCTATCTCGGTGCGTAAAGGTGCAGAGGTTTTAAGATTCACTCCGTCTTCACCGCCATCTTATCAGAACTTCCCTCTGTATGGTATTTAAAGCCGTTCACATTTGGACTCCAGAGTAGTCTTTCCAGGTTTACTTATCACACATTGCTCCCTTTCATATACTCTGCATTCTAGCCTAACAAGGCGCATTTTATATGTCTGGTTCATGGCATTCCATCTTTGTGCCTTTGCAGGCATAGTCCCCATTCCTAGAATGTATTCCCTTCTCCCCTCATCCCTTTAAAATCTTTTGTTTTCTTCAAGTCCTTGATCAAGTAGCACCCCTAATTTCTACTTCTTCAGAGTTAGTGCCCTTCCTGACCTAAAATTATTTTGCATTTAATCAATCCATATGCATTTAGTAAACACCTCCTTCTTGGTAGGCATTAGAGGTATATAAAGATAATACTTAGGTCAGCTAAGTGGCTCAGTAGATAGTCAGGAGGTCCTGGATTCAAATCTAACCCCAGACATCGCTGTGTGACACTGAATAACAAGTCACTAGACTAATTGCCTAGTCCTTACCACTCTTCTACCTTGGAACAAAAACTTATTATTATTGATTCTAGAAGGTAAGATGGTTTTTTTTTTAAGACAATACCTGTTATTATGGAGCTCTCATTTTTAAAGTGTTTTTTTTTCTTATTCTGAACTTGACACACACCAACAAATAATAAACAGTTGCAAAAAAGAACAGAAAAATAGGATTATACATGAAACCACAAAATTCAATTATGAGACTGATAATTATGCTAATTCAGCATATTTATTTCAAAATTAGTCCACTCATCTATGATTCCCTTTGAACCACTTTCAGTCCTCTTCTGTGCATTTTTGTGTTTCTTTGGCCCTCATCATTCTTTTGTTATTTTATTCCTATCGTCTCCATCCCAATTCTGTCCCTCTCAAAAATTTTCCAAAATTCTCCCTTTTAATCATTGACCACTAACAAATAAAATCAAATGTACATATTGGCCATGTGTGCAAATAGATAGCTGATTCTGCACCTTCTGTCCTTCATTTTTTGTCAAGCAGTGGCTAGCACTCTGCATCATCTCAGTGGTGGGTCATTTTATTGATTAGGAGGCTTAAGCCTTCATCTTTGTTAATGTAACAGTATCAATGTTCTCCTGGTGCTGCTTACTTGACTTTTTTTAGTGGTTTGGAGTATTTTTCACATGCTTGTTGTTGGTTTGTTTTTATTCTTTTGAGAAATGCCTGCCTATATCCTTTGACCACTTATCTATTTGGGAATGTTTCTTGTTCTTAACCATTTTAAATAGTTCCCTACATATCAGGGACTAAAGACCTCTATCAGCAAAACCTGATGCAAAGATTTTTTTCCTTCTATACTTCCCTTGTTAGGTTTCACTGCATTGCCTTTTTTTCTGTGCAAAAGCTTTTGAACCCTATACAATAAAAATTGTTCATTTTCTTAATGCATTCTAATTGAGAAGGCTCTGTGTGTGTGTGTGTGTGTGTGTGTGTGTGTGTGTGTGTGTGTGTGTGTGTGTGTGTGTGTGTGTGTGAAAGAGAGAGAGAGAGAGAGAGAGAGAGAGAGAG
>NW_025366176.1:0-6166 GCF_016433145.1 Gracilinanus agilis | reverse complement strand
AGGGAAGGGAAGGGAAGGGAAGGGAAGGGAAGGGAAGGGAGGATTAAAGAGACCAAGTCGGATAGAATAAACTTGCTCTACCTCACGAATCCAAGTGAAGCCATTTCAAACCTGGAAAGTCACTCTTTTTTTCCGTAATTTGGGCAAGGAGTAGGAAAAACAATGAAAGAATCTTCCCTGTTCATGTTTCACTAATCCATGAAATTATACCTGTCATAGTAATTTGGTTTTATTAACACCATTTTTTTTTCGCTTTGTGTTGAACTGTTGAATTTCACAAAAGCCGTAGGTCTCAAGTTAATTAACACCATGACCTTTTCCTTTGTGAGATTAGGTTTAATATTTTGGGATTAATTAAAGTATGCAAATGGAAACTCCTGAAAGATCAGTTCCAGATTTTCAAATATTGTAGCACTTAAGGTAAATATTTTCCTTTGATCTTTATTTTAACTTGCTCTGGAGGTAGGAATAGCGCTGAACATCTATTTCTTTGAAGAAGTTTTTGCTCCAACTCTACTCTTCTGCCATCAAATGTAGAAGTAAAAATGACTCCAAAGACAATTGCCATTTATATATTACTTAAAGTTGCAAAGAGCTTTGTGTAGACTATATCTTTTTTTTTTTTAATTTTAAACCCTTAACTTCTGTGTATTGACTTATAGGTGGAAGATTGGTAAGGGTAGGCAATGGGGGTCAAGTGACTTGCCCAAGGTCACACAGCTGGGAAGTGGCTGAGGCCAGATTTGAACCTAGGACCTCCTGTCTCTAGGCCTGGCTCTCAATCCACTGAGCTACCCAGCTGCCCCCTAGACTATATCTTTTGAACCCTATAATCACTCTTTGAAAATAGGTACCATAGGAATTATTATTCCCATTTTACACATAAGCAAACTGAGGTTAGAGAAATGACTTTCCCAGGGTCACACATCTAGTAAGTGGCAGTGGCAGGACTCACACTCTGGTTTGCTAATTCCCAAGCCAGCATTTTGTGTCTTATGCCAGGATTCCTTTTCCCAGCTCTGTATCTTAATTCTTATCTTCTATTCAGAACCCTTCCCTGGTTACTGTGCCTTATAATCATGTCCAGAATCGACAGAATGGTCAGGATTCCAGTGGCACCAAAACAAATCCCCACTTGCCTTTAAGGCATTCAGTGCCTCTCTCCCCAAGTTACGTTTGTCCCATAGTTTTCCCTGGGCTTCCTCTGTAGAAATGCTTTCACATCTGCTTGTTTTTCTCATCTTTACCCTCCTCCCTTCTGCAGTTTGACCCCTTTATCGCACGCTTATTCATCTTCATTACTCACCATTTCCTCACAATGAGGGCTCATTAAAGCATTTTAAATTAAGACCTTTCCGTCATCCTCACAGAGCATACCGGCTCCTTTCTTTACACGACTTTTTAAATTCTTATCGTGGTGTTTCAGGCAGTTTGTACATTATATTCTATTAAAACTCCATTCCATCCAGGCTTGTCACAATTTGGAGATTACGGCTCTTGGCGGCAGGGTTTGTTAGGAATATATTCATAAATTCACCTTGTTAGCAGGGCGGCACATTCCAGGAGCCGGTTTTTCAAATCTCATTTGATAACACAGTTCCACAAAAAGTGTAAAAAGGGCCGATTATTTATTTATATTGTGAAATGTATTTTACAGGGTTATTGGATAGGCATAAATTGTCTGTCCCAGGTAGAGATGCCTGACGTTTGGGGCAGCCAAAGGCAGTTCAACTTAGAAATGCAAAGGAAGAGAGTAAAGGAAAAGATGGTATTAGGACGTTCTTTATGGAGACGAACAAATAGAAAAAACCAGTAGAGAAAAGAAAAGAATTCTCCCACGAGCAGAAACCTAGCATCTAATTCGTTGGTACATTCACCTTGACTCACTGTGGCGTCCTGCAATGAGCAGGGAATTGAGAGTCGAATCCTGGGTTGACCACTTCCTGGGGGACCTCGGATAAACTGCCACCCATCTCTAGACCTCAGTTTCCCCATAAGCAAAATGAGGGTGCTGGATCAAAGACCCTCTCTGGTCCCTTCTAGTTCTAAGTCTATGGCATTATCTGTGATCTCATTCGTACAGAACAAAAAGTGATGGTCTTCTTTTGGGGGGTATGATTTCATTTTTTAAATACTTCGCTATGATCAACCCTTTGCAAATTTCAGCCTTTTTTTCCCCCGCAATCTCAGAAACGGAGAGGACAGATCAGTCCCACCCTCTACGTGACCAAGAATTCCCATGCAACCTCCCCAGCAAGTGGTCATCTAACCTTGGCTGGGAGAGGTCCAAAGAGGAGGCAGCCATAACCTCCCCAGGCGGTCCAATGTGCTTTGGGAGGGCTGCCATTGATAATAATAAACATAAACATAAACACAGAAATAATGGTAATGATAGCAAGGACCGAGGTAGTATTTTGATGCTCACAAAGTATTTTCCTCATATTATCTCATCCAATCTTTATAACATCCCTGTGAGGCAGGGACCAGGAGAGGTGGGCAGGAGCCGGCTCAAGCCAGAAAGGCCATTGTTAAATTTTCAACGTGAGCATTTGTACCTCCCAAATTGGGAAATGTTACATGGGGGCTTGATGGAGTGTTTGGGAGATCATCTAATCTTAGAAAAGCAAGAGAGGGGCAGCCAGGTGGAGAGCCAGGCCTGAAGACAATAGGTCCTGGGTTCAAATAGAACCTCAGACACTTCCTAGCTTTGTGACCTTGCACAAGTCACTTTGCCCCCATCCCAGCTTTACCACTCTTTTTTGCCTTAGAATGAATGAATATATTCATTCTAACACAGAAGGAAAGGGTTAAAAAAAAAAAGAAGTGGGACCAATACATATAAAATCAATCTATTGTTTTGAATAATATCAGAATTAATAAAAGGTTTATTGTTCCTTTGTATTGTATAAATGGAGATTTTGAACCTCTGGACTTCGTCCCTCAGAAGCCCTTTAGTATTTCCCAAAATTCCCTTTAATCGCTCCTGAGCCTCCATGTTTGCATGGTCACGTTATTGTTCTATGAGATCTGTAACTCCTCCTTCTTCCTCTCTTTTGCTCTTGCAAGTGGGCTGGGTTAGTTGAGCACCTTTTCACTCTGGTTTTTTATGTTCATTTATTATTAATAAAACTTTGTAAAATATAATACTTGGTTTTTGTGGATTAATTTTCATCTCTACAGTATGCAGTTGACAGTGGTAACTTCCCATCAATAGGAAAAGGGCTCTGGGTCCCTTCCCCGGTAATACAAATGGGTCTATCCTATATATCATGTATGATGTGTCATACTATGACTGAGTCACAGAATTGTAATATCTCAGGGCTGGAAGGGGCCCCAAGAGAGTACACAGTCCTCGAGAGGAACCTTTTCTACGATTTCCCTGAAAAGTGATCCTTCGGCCTCTGTGTGAAGAACTCCAGGGGATGTAAAACTCACTCATTCCCAAGGCAGTCCGCTGAAGTCGTCATCATTAGTTAAGCATTGATTAAACACCTACTATAGGGGGCAGCTGGGTAGCTCAGTGGATTGAGAACCAGGCCTAGAGGCAGGAGGTCCTGGGTTCAAATCTGGATCAGACACTTCCCAGCTGTGTGACCCTGGGCAAGTCACTTGACCCCCATTGCCTACCCTTCCCACTCTTCTGCCTTGGAGCCAATACATAGTATTGACTCCAAGACGGAAGGTAAGGGTTTAATAAAAAGAAGAAGAAAAAAACACCTACTATAAGGGCAGCCATAAACATAAATAAATAATTAATAAAAGAGCTTTACCACTCTTTTGCCTTAGAATGAATGAATATATTCATTCTAAGACAGAAGGAAAGGGTTTAAAAAAAAAGTGGGACCAATACATGTAAAATCAATCTATTGTTTTGAATAATATCAGAATTAATAAAAGGTTTATTATTACTTTGTATTGTATAAATGGAGATTTTGAACCTTTGGACTTCATCCCTCAGAAGTCCTTTAGTATTTCCCAAAATTCCCTTTAATTAAACACCTACATAAGGTAAGCATAGCGCACAGAGGGCCAAGCCTAGAGTCCAGAAGACTCATCTTTCTGACTTCAAATCTGGTCTCAGACTCATTGTGTGACCCTGAGCAAGTCACTTAACTCTGTTTGCCCCAGTTTCCTCAACTGTAAGGAGGTGGCAGTGATGTGAAGTGTAAAGAGATGGCAGGAGATACCATTCCAGTATCTTTGCCAAGAAAACCCCGAATGGGGTCACAAAGAATAGGACACAACTCAGATAACTAAGCCACAATAATATATGCCGAGCACTCTGATAAGCACTTGGGAATTCAAAGAAGGAACAAAAAAAAAAAATTCCTTCGATTAGGAATCTTTTCTCTCTGTTAAGCCAAAATCTGCCTCTCTGCAACTTCCACTCACTGCCCCTAGTTCTCAGCTGCAGGGCTGAGCAGACCACACTTAATCCCACTTCTAGACAGCAACCCTAAAAACCCAAAGCCAATCATCAGGGAGGGAGCAGCCAAGTTTGCTCTCCCTCCAGTTAAGCACCCACAACTCTCTCAAAGGATTCTTAAATGGACTTGTTTCCACTCCTGCTTCCATCTTGACTGCCCTCGTTTGGACTCACCCCAATTTGTCTGTGTTCTTCCAAAAAATGTGACTCCCACCCTTGACCACAATATCGAAGATGAGATCTAAGCAGGGCAAAGGCTAACAGGGCCAACACCCACACTGACCTGGAATTAGGCTTCTATCATTCATGCAGCTTAAGCCGATATTCATTTTTTTGGCTGTTGAGATGGATTTCTGTTTCATTGGGCATGTGGTCCACTAATACCCTCAGGCCTCTTTCTTGAGAACTTTTGCCCAGCCACTTTCTCTTCTTTTATTAGTAAAATTGAGTTTTTTTTTTAATCCAAAGGTAGAACTTTAGGCCTATCATATTAAAACTACTCTTACTAGATTAAGTTTAGAATTATCCCTGTTGACCAGTGGCCAACAATGGTTAAGAGAACTGGCTAGGGTTAGAAATATTATGGTCCAGGGGCAGCTGGGTAGCTCAGTGGATTGAGAGTCAGGCCTAGAGATGGGAGGTCCTAGGTTCAAATCCGGCCTCAGACACTCCCCAGCTGTGTGACCCTGGGCAAGTCACTTGACCCCCATTGCCCACCCTTACCACTCTTCCACCTAAGAGCCAATACACAGAAGTTAAGGGTTTAAAAAAAAAAGAGAAATATTATGGTCTGTCTAAACGATCACTCTACTGCAAATATTAATAATATAGAAACAGGTCTTGATCAATGACACATGTAAAACCCAGTGGAACCTCGGCTATGAAAGTGGAGTGGGGAGGAGGGAAAGAACATGAATCCTGTAACCATGGAAAAATATTCTAAACTAATTAATTAAATAAATAATTTTTGGAAAAAAGAAATATTGCGCTCTGTGGTCTTCCTTGGGAGGGATGCTAAAGCTCCATGTGCACGTTGAACCTGTGACCTTCACCTAATTGTCACCAAGTTGAAGTCGCCTTAAAAGCTCACTGAAGGTAGAATGAAGTTTACACTCCATTGTCAGCAGTAACTGACTTTTCATCAGCTTCTCCACCTCCATTCAACCGTGCAAATTCTTTCCAAAATCAGCAAGCCACAAAAATAGTTTTCTTTCCCAAGCCCACCTCTCCTGCTTATCCTGCGCAGTTCAGAGAATGTGTTGGCAGCATCAGTAGCTGAATCAGCACCCTCACTGCCTCGGATGTTGTCTGTCTATATACACACAGCTGTTTAGAGGGTCAATTTAACATCAATACCCTGGTGGCACGTGTAGACACAGCCTCAGAGATCTCTACTTTGCTATGTGATGATGTCCTTGAAAAGGTAAATCACAGGAATGGATTGAGAGAAGTTTGGGGTTTTTTTTGGTGCAGGACAACTAAGTCCCTCAGTTAATAGAGAGCCAGGCCTGGAGAGAGGAGGATCTGGGTTCAAATCTGACCTCAGATACTTCCTAGTTGTTTGGCCCTGGGTAAGTCATTTCATCCTGATTGTCTGGTCTTTACCACTCTTCTGAGAAAGAAAGAAAAAAGGAAAGAAGGAAAAGTGTGAGAAAGAGAGAGTGAGAGAGAAAGGAAGAAAGGAAGGAAGGAAGGAAGAAAGGAAGGAAGGAAGGAAGGAAGGAAGGAAGGAAGGAAGAA
>NW_025366175.1:0-7724 GCF_016433145.1 Gracilinanus agilis | reverse complement strand
CATATATATATATATATATAGTAAAATACTAAATGTTAGCAGAAAAGAATGAATTCTCATAGAATTTAGTTCCTTTTCAATGCTCTCTTTTACTTGAGAATTTTTCTCATCCCATACTCATCCTCGATGGTTGGCAATTTCCTACTCATCCTCCAAATTATTTTGTATTCCTAATATCCAACTCTTCAAAAAAATTTATACACATATGTGAATATGTGTGAATGCATACTTGTATAGAGAAATACTTGGAATATATAGTATTTATTTTATGTACATTTTTTCACTCAACTAGAACATAAGCTCACTGCTTCCCTCTCTGTGTACCCCTATACCCTAAAACAATGCCTTGAATGTAGTATGTACTTTATAAATGCCTTTTGAATTAAATTAGAAGAGCATTAATTAACATTCCAAACTTTATAATTACAAGAAAAGAATAATCTCATCCTCTTTGTAATAGTGAAACTGAGATCTGCTTAAAATAACATCCACAAAATCCATCAACCGAGCATCAATGAATGTTTTAACATGAAGGTTAAGCAAGTAAAGTCATTGTAATAATTACCTTACTAAAGAAAAATAAAATCATTCCTGAACCCTTTGTTCTAATTTATCCATGACAAAAATGTGTACTCCTTTTGGGTAGATGGCTGATTTTTCCTGTCAAAATGTACAGGTCATAACGCTCTCTTGTCTTGGATTATGACCAATGCACAATGAAATCATCTGTTACTTCAGCAAAAAATTAACAGCCAAACTATAATTAACATTTATTTCTCAGGATTCCCTACCTGAAATAGTAATATATTTGCATAAGATTACTTTGTATGGGATAACGGGTTTCAGTAAGACCCAGAATATTATCCAATTTCAACTGCTTTTCCATTCCATATTTCATATTCTCTCCCTTTTTGGCATTCAGTCTCCTTTGAGTCTGCCAAGAGAGTAGTGAATAGAAAGATATTTTCAGACATTTGTGTTTTTTCTAAACCACATAAAATGAGGCCTTCAGCAATATAAGACAACTAACTCCCTTATTTAAGGTCCTTTCTCATCATATTACTCAAATGCTCTCTAAACATTGATCAGTGTCACAGAATACAACTAAAAAAACCCAATAATCCTTTGGATTTCATCACTAATCTGTCATGTTACCTTGGCAAATAATTTGGCAAGGACAAGATTAAAATGTGAAAATAATATAATACTTTAAGCACAATAAAATAAGAATTAAATGTATTTGATGTAACTGAGAAAAAGTATCACTGTCCACAACATTTCATCTTTTCCTCAGATTATCAAGTACTGATTATTACTTGGTCTATAACACTGAATTTTGCTGTTATGGTTTATATTTTTGAAAATTACTTCTGTTTCTTTGTAAGAAAATTAATTTATTAACAGAATATAATATATGATTCTGCTCACCCCCAGATCTAATTCTTCCTTTCAATACCTCTTCTAGATATGATCATTCCTGCCACTTTGGAATGACAAAACATTACTTAATTTGACCTCTCATAAGGCTAGAAATTTGTGTTTCCATAAATCTAGGTGATTCATAATTATCTAATAATGCACCATAGTTTTGCTTTTAATCAAAATGCCTTTTGATGTAGAAACATGAGGCAGAGTAAATGATTGCACCTGGACTTTTTTACATGTAATCTAGGACTGACTCATCAAACCTAAACTGGACAAAAAAAAGTAAATTTATATAATTTATGGATCACAAGGTTACTAATCTAAAAATGTGTGTTACATCAAGCCACGTGATCCATTACATGTGGAAATCATAGACTTTAAGAATTAGAAGTGACGGTACCAGCCACCTAACCTGATACTCGCCTGAAAAAAAAAAAAAAGACAACAAACTATAACATTTGTAACAAATGATTATCTGATCTTTCAGAGATGATCTTCAATAAGCAGGAATATGCTGTCTTTCAAGCAATCAATCAAATCTAGGATAATAATAATTGTTATGAAGTTTTCTTTTGTTTTGCTTTTTTAAGATAAAAAATAAATCTACCTCTTTACCACTTCTGCTCTTTGCTTTTACTGTTGTCTGCTAGGGTCAAGAAGAAAAACTCTAATTTGCCTTGCACAGTACAATCCTCCAAATAATCCCCACTGTTTCCTCTTCTTAAACCAAAATGAACACCATTACTCTGTTCCTCACATGCCATTTACTCAAGACAATTAATCACCCTTCTTACCCTACTCAGAACATTTGTTTCTGCCATCAAAGCTAGTCTTATACTTTTTCTGAAAGTCTTCTCTTTAACTTTCCCTAGACAGTGGTCATCTTGCTTTTGGCTGAAGATTTGTAAAAAGAGGAATCCAATGCCTTCTGAAATATCTCTTCTTTTTGAATTAATATTGGGGAGTGTTATCACTGATTTTCTTTTATTTTTTCTGCATCTTACATATCTCTGTTTCTGTCTAGGTCTCTCTCTCTCCCCCATCCATTTTTAAAATTTATTAATATTTATTTTTTAGAAAAGTTAACATGGTTACATAATTCATGCTCTTACTTTCCCCTTCACCCCCGAGCTCCCCCCCCCATGGCTGATACATATTTCCACTGGTTTTAACATGTGTCATTGATCAAGACCTATTTCCAAATTGTTGATAGTTGCATTGGTGTGGTAGTTTCGAGTCTACATCCCCAATCATGTCCGCCTCAACCAATGTGTTCAAGCAGTTGTTTTTCTTGTTTCCACTCCTGTAGTTCTTCCTCTGAATGTGGGTAGCATCTTTACCATAAATCCATCAGAATTGTCCTGTGTCATTGCATTGCTGCTGGTACAGAAGTCCATTACATTCGATTTTACCACAGTGTATCAGTCTCTGTGTACAATGTTCTTCTGGCTCTGCTCTTTTCACTCTGCATCAACTCCTGGAGGTCTTTCCAGTTCACATGGAATTCCTCCAGTTTATTATTCCTTTGAGCACATTAGTATTCCATCACCAGCATATACCACAGTTTGTTCAGCCATTCCCCAATTGAAGGACATACCCTCCTTTTCCAGTTTGTTGCCACCACAAAAAGCACAGCTATAAATATTTTCATACAAGTCTGTTTATCTATGATCTCTTTGTGGTACAAACACAACAATGGTATGGCTGGATCAAAGGGCAGGCATTTTTTAAAGCCCTTTGAGCATAGTTCCAAATTGCCATCCAGAATGGTTGGATCAATTCACAACTCCACCAGCAATGCATTAATATCCCAGTTTTGCCACATCCCCTCCAGCATTCATTACTCTCCCCTTCTTTCATTTTAGCCAATCTGCTAGGTGTGAGGTGATACCTCAGAGTTGTTTTGATTTGCATTTCTCTAATTATTAAAGATTTAGAACACTTTCTCATGTGCTTATTGATAATTTTGATTTCTTTATCTGAAAATTGCCTATTCGTGTCTCTTGCCCATTTATCAATTGGGGAATGACTTGATTTTTTATACAATTAGTTTAACTCCTTGTATATTTGAGTAATTAGACCCCTGTCAGAGTTTTTTGTTATAAAGATTTTTTCCCAATTTGTTGTTTCCCTTCTGATTTTGGTTACATTGTTTTTTTTTTAAACCCTTGTACTTCGGTGTATTGTCTCATAGGTGGAAGAGTCCTAAGGGTGGGCAATGGGGGTCAAGTGACTTGCCCAGGGTCACACAGCTGGGAAGTGGTAGGACCTTCTGTCTCTAGGCCTGACTCTCACTCCACTGAGCTACCCAGCTGCCCCTGGTTACATTGTTTTTACTAAGCAAGAGTTAGAAAAAAATCACAAAATGTAAAATAAATAATTTTGACTATATTAAACTAAAAAGTTTTTGTACAGACAAAACCAATGCTACCAAAATTAGAAGGGAAACAACAAATTGGGAAAAAAATCTTTACAACAAAAAACTCAGATAAAGGTCTAATCACTCAAATATACAAGGAGCTAAACCAATTGTACAAAAATCAATAAATGGGCAAGGGACATGAATAGGCAATTTTCAGATAAAGAAATCAAAATTATCAATAAGCACATGAGAAAGTGTTCTAAATCTCTAATAATTAGAGAAATGCAAATCAAAACAACTCTGAGGTATCACCTCACACCTAGCAGATTGGCTAAAATGACAGCAAAGGAGAATAATGAATGTTTGAGGGGATGTGGCAAAATTGGGACATTAATGCATTGCTGGTGGAGTTGTAAACTGATCCAACCATTTTGGATGGCAATTTGGAACATGCTCAAAGGACTTTAAAAGACTATCTTCCGTTTGATCCAGCCATGGCACTGTTTGGATTATACCTCAAAGGAATAATGAGGAAACAGACTTGTACAAAAATATTTATAGCCACACTATATTGTGGTGGCAAAAAATTGGAAAATAAGAGAATGTCCTTCGATTGGAGAATGGCTGAACAAATTGTGCTATCTGTTGGCGATGGAATACTATTGTGCTCAAAGGAATAAAAAACTGGAGGAATTCCATGTGAACTGGAATGACCTCCAGGAATTGATGCAGAGTGAAAGGAGCAGATCCCAGAGAAATGTGGTATAATCGAGCATAACTAACTGACTTCTCTACTCGCAGCAATGCAAGGATCCAGAACAAGGCTGAGGAACTTATAAGAAAGAAAAATAGCCACATTCAGAGGAAGAACTGTGGGAGGAGAAACACAGAAGAAAAACAACTGCTTGAACACATGGGCTGTTGGGGATATTATTGGGGATGTAGACACTAAATGATAACTAATCCAACTATCAATAATATGGAATTAGGTCTTGATCAATGATACTTATAAAACCCAGTGGAATTGTGTGTCATCTAAGTGGGGTTAGGAGGGATTGGAGGAGAGGGAAAGAACATGAAATATATAACTAGGAGAAAATATTCAAAATAAAAAAAATTATTTGAAAGCTCTTCACCATCTTCTCTTTCCAGCCTTTAGTACAATTTACTCACCCTCCAGTACTATGTGATCCAAGCATATTGAATTTTTTAATCTTCTTTACTCATAACACCCCATCATATATACCTAGAATATGTTCCTACTTCACTTTTTCTGCTTCATACAAAGAACCTTCTCTTCTTTTAAGAAGCAGCCCAAATTCAACCTTCCATATAAAATTTTCCCTCTTCCTTAAGCTCTTAGTGCCTTCCTTCTAAGACAAACTGATATTAATATTGTGTATATATTCTCTTTTATTCTGTTTATATTCCTATTTATTATATTACTTCCTTCATGCCTTATTATAAACTAAGCTCCTTACAGTAGGGTTTATTTCTTATGTTTTTATCCTCAACACTGAAGAACGTTTATAATGCAAAACAATAAATATGTGTTAATTCATTGAATATTTCTCTAAAACAATATACATAACATGCAATATGATATACATAGTTCAAAATGTACTGAAGTCAGAGCCAGAGAGATACAAGTTAAAATTCTTTCTTTTATTCTTAATTATATGATGATAAGCAAATGACATGAGTTTAATGGGAAGAATATTGGGTTTGGAGTCACAGGGACTTATTTACGTTGAAATTATAAGCTTCTTAAGAGCAGAAAGAGTGTTCTTTCCACTATTTTAAAGCTCAAGGTCTATCACAATGCCTGGACCATCCAGATATTTAATAAATGTTTCTTGAAAAAATACATATGTTCAAATATATGATCTAATATTTATTACCTATGTGTCCTTTGGAAGTTCACTTCCTTGGTGATGTTTTCTTAATAAGTCTTGGGACTGAGGAAGTTCAGGATATTAGCGAGGTGCAAAATTTCAATTTATAACAGTTATTTAATCTGTTAACGCAACTCAATTTCCCAACACTTCATCCTTGTGAATGTATTGGATTAGTCATGGTTCTTGGAGACTTTTGACTTTGGTTTTAGCACACCTAAAGTCAACAAATAACCATACAGTTCTTCTTTAGAAAGAGAAGGTTTTTTTTTTGTTGTTTGTTTGTTTTATATATATTTTTAAACCCTTAACTTCTGTGTTAACCCAACTTCCTTGGTGGAAGAGTGGTAAGGGTAGGCAATAGGGGTCAAGGTCAAGTGACTTGCCCAGGGTCACACAGCTGGGAAGTGTCTGAGGCCAGATTTCAACCTAGGACCTCCTGTCTCTAGGCCTGGCTCTCAATCCACTGAGCTACCCAGCTGTTTTTAATTGGATGATAAGACTATAGATTTAATAGTAGGATTTTTAGGTCAAGCATTCTTTAACTTTAGTATAAAATAAACTTCTAAATACATGGAGCACAGATAAATCATTAGTTTAATCATATACACATGTACTTATAATGGCATATAGATATTAACAATAGAGTTTATGATATTAAATATGTAAAGTACGTTACTTCTATTAAGAAAATTATAATGAATAACAGCTGATATCTGTTTTAAATGGACTAGAATCTACTTAGAATCAATGTAGACTACTTCTCAGCTACTAGTATAGGGAGAAGAGAAAGAGAGGAAATGAGAATTAAGACTGGCAGGTCAGAGTTTTGTTCCTCAGATTAGCTCCAAATTGAAGAAGACAGGGAGATAATCAAGGCTAGCATGACGCAAATTTCTCTTGAGTCATCAGGAGAGGGAAGAAAAGTCAGAGGTAAATAAGTACCAGGACTGTGTTTTCTCCAGGGACATTAAAATATTAATAATGAATAAAGAGCCTGAAGGTTGGGTGCATTGACAGATAAATAGAGCTCAACTTTAACTTAAATTTAAAATTGAAAAAATAGTGTGGAAAAATGAACAAACAAAAATCAAAACAAAACAAAAAAATATTTTTTATAAATTTTTATTATACATTTTTTATAAATTTGTTTATAAAAATTTATCATAGTGGCAAGAAAGACCAAGACAGAAGAAAATAACTAAAAATGTTTCAAAGAAAAACTCTAATTGGATGCAGACCCTACAAGAATTCTCAGAGGAGGTAAAAAAGAGATGGAAGTGGCAGAGGAAAAGTGAAAATAAATGAGAATGATGCAAGAAGTTATGAAAAAAAGTAACAATTTGATAAAAGAGACCAAAAATACTAAAGATGATTCCTTAAAAAAACAAAATTGATCAAATTGAAAAAGAGATGAAAAGCTCACTGAAGAAAATGATTCCATAAATATTAGAGTTAGGTAAATGGAACCTAATGACTGACATAAAAAATCAATTAAAAATAAGTTAAAAGATTGAAAAATATAGAAGAAATGTAAACTATCTCATTGGAAAGACCAGGAAAAATAAACTGATAAAAGTTCATTTAAGAATTATTAAACTACTTAGTCATTATTAAAGAAAGAGCCTAGAAATCATACTTCAGGTAGTTATCAGAGAACACTGTCCTGATACCTTAGATCTAGGAAATTAAACAGAAATAGAAAAAATCATTGATCATCCACTGAAAAAGATCTCAAAATAAAAAGTCTCAGCAATATTATAGCTAAATTAGAGAGCTCCTAGGTCAGAAACAAAATATTTCCAATAGGCAGAAAGAAACAATTTAAAAATAGTGGAGTCACAGTCAGGATCACAAAAGATTAACCAGTTTCCATGGTAAAGGAGTAGAGTTTTAAAAATATGTTCCAGAGGGCAACCAGATAAGTCAGTGCTCTGAGAGTTCATCCTAGAGATGGGAGGTCCTTCCTAGGTTCAAATCTTTCCTCAGGTCCTTCCTAGCTGTGTAACTGGGCACGTCACCATTGCATATATATATATATA
>NW_025366174.1:0-8988 GCF_016433145.1 Gracilinanus agilis | reverse complement strand
TTTTTTTTTTTTTTTTGGTCCTTCTTAACCTTATTTGACTACTTCAGCAAAGTTGAGATACAACAGTATGATATAGTGAAAAGAACTTTGAATTTAGAGACAGACTTGGGTTCTCATTTAGGCTTTGCCACCTATTACCAATGTGGTTTTGGGCAAGTCACTTAACCCCACAGAACCTCAATATTCTCATCTACAAAGTAAGGGACTAGAGGAGTTCAGGTTGATCTAGATGACCTCCAAGTTTCTTTCTCACTCTAGAGTTATTGCTATCTCATGTGATAATTAGATTAAATCTACACTGCCCATCTTTAGATTTAATCACCAAAGGTGAAAACATCTCCATTTTTGGGTGGTCTGTAACCCACGTGTGCTAGAGTAACAAATCAGACTGCCTTGTGGGCAGTCCAAAGAAAAGTATCTGTTGTGATTGGACACGTAAACTAAGAGGAGGCTACAGGAAGTGACGCAAAAGAGGCTCCTTTAAAAAGAGACCTCAGTCAGCTGGGCTTGGTCTTCTGGATTGTGAAGGGGTCCTGAGGGAGCTCTGCTGGTTCATGACCAGGGCATTCCATGTGGTGAGTTTAAGACTGAATCTTCCTGAACTTCTCTTAAGGAACTTTCCTTTTAATAGGGACTTTGTGCTTCATTCGCTTCTGCACCCCGCCCTCCCCGACTCCCCAGCTCTCCAGACCTCTGGCCCTCTGAGTTTCCGGCCTTGGGTTAATTAGATCTACCTAGATTAACTAGGGGATTGGAGCAAATTACTTACTGTGTTAGATTCTTATTTCCTTATTTCTTCTTCCTCTTCTCATTTGTAAATAAATTTCCATAAAAGTCATTTTAACTTGAGGTTACTCTTTAGTTGGGGATTGATAATTGTTCAATCCCCCGGCGACCTAACCTTTTAATATATTCAACCTCAAACCCCCTTTTCCCCATTACACTCAGGACTAGATACTTTGACCATTTAGTCTAAATTATAATCCAGATATGTTACTTAGATTAAAAACTGTGGAGGGATCACAAATCTGTTTATCTTGGTATCCACAATTGTAATTAATATAATTCATAAGATATCAGAGGTCAATAAATGATTATGAATGAATGAATGATAAAAGTTGAAAGCAACAAAGCAAGTAGATCTAGGGAGAGAATTATTAAAGAGGCATTATCTCATCATGAAAATGCTCACCGCTAGGCAATCTTCCCTACTGATGGAGGAATAAGCTCAGTTGTGAAGAATCACATAGGTGATAGATCTACTCTTATATATGCCCTCCATCTTGGCTTCTAAGAAGTATAAGGCCCAATCATGGAATACATAAACCTCCCTTGGAAAATACAGTGACAGCAAAGGAGGTCATGTGTGATTGATATGCCTAGAGGTATAGCAGCCAGGACCATATCAAAAAGATGTGGTCAAAAAAGATACTACATCAAAAAGAAGACAGGAGAGAAAAAAAAAGTTGTATCCTAGTCATGCCACTGGAAGTTTCTCAGAGCCTTATTTGTTATCCATTTCCCCACTCTTTCAAATACTGTCCAGAAACCTGAACAACAGCTAGTCCAGATAGTGCAAAACTGACCTTAGTGCTTTTTCCTTACCTAATATGGTTGTTGAGGAATAGGGAGGGGAAAAGGGTGAGGAAGGGAAGTTGCTCCTGATATTTATCTCCAGTACACAGTCCAAAATGAACTCCTCTGCTTCATGCTAGCTACTAATAGGAGATAGCACCATGATGTTATAAAATTTGATGCTATATTGATGCCTGGCTCTATCTAGTTAGGTGTGTTGTTGTTTTTTGTTTTTTTTTTTCACAGCACAATCAACTGTACAGGCATTGTAATAATAATAGCTAGCACTTACTTATAGCTTTAAGGTTTATAAAATGCCTTATAGAAGCAATCTCATCTGATGGTTTCATTATGCTATAGGGCAGCGGTTCCCAAACTTTTTTGGCCTATCACCCCCTTTCCAGAAAAAACATTACTTAGCCCCCCTGGAAATTAATTTTTTTAAAATTTTAATAGCAATTAATAGGAAAGATAAATGCACCTGTGGCCATCACTGCCTCCGTGGATCGCTGCAGCACCCACCAGGGGGCTGTAGCACCACTTTGGGAATCACTGCTATAGGGCAATAAAAAAAGCCCCAGATCTGTAGTCAGAGAACTTAGGTAGGTCTGAGTTCTATTTCTGCCACTTTACTGGCACACCCAGCTGGGTGGCTGGGAAGAAATCAACTTCTCATCCTCATATTCCTTATCTATAACTTAGGGAAAATGATAATTGTTCTACCCTACCTAAGAGGGTTGAGGTGAGGATCATGACTTCTATAAACTGCTTTCTAACTTAATCTAATGTAAAATGCTATACAAATGTTAAGAATAATTATTTCTAAGAAATTGCAGTATCATAACAGCAGTATCCCAATTTTTTCTTGGATGTTCAAGTGTGATTACATAAAACAGATTGAAAATAACTGGGCTAATGTAAACCGGTTTCGTATTTTGATAGTAAAGAAAAGACCCCAAAATCCTAATATGTTACCAATGCTAGCATGATCAACTATTAGAAGTAGAATGGAAACCAAATATATGGGATGTATTTTTTTTCTGTAACCCTACAAACTTTATTTTCCAAGCCTTTAAAGTCAAGTACTAGAATCCAGTTCTGCCAACAGGGTTAAAAACTCCAATCAGATTAATGGCATATGACTAGCAGAAATGAGGCTACTTGTAAAAATTACCTAAGCTATATAATGTTTCTGATGATATAGTATGACAGTAAGAGGGTATTATCTGATTATGTCTTGTAATAGCTGTATCTATCAAGAAGAATATAGAAAGATGTTCTCTTATTTGGAAGTTTTTACCTTTCTATTTATAGATCACAATACTACTTTCTAAATTTTTGTGGTTTTAAGTTTTCTTGCACATTCAATATTGTATCATTAAGTTTTGATATTCTCTATGACTCAGTCTATAAATAATCCTTTCATCTTGAGAAAACCAAGCTATAGAAGATTTTTTTCATTATACTAAGGATTATTATGGATAAAATTGGATGACATATTAATAAATAACCTAAAGAATTATGGTTCTTCTTATGCTTATGATAAAGTAGTAAAAAAAAACACCTCTTATTTTTTGAATGTGTAAGCCTCATTGTTCATATTTTTCAGGTATACTGGAAAGAGCACTGGACTTGGAGTCAGAAGACAGGGATTTGAATCCAAATTCTGACACTTCTTGGGGGGGTAGGGAGGGAAACATTCTTGAGTCTTAGTTCTCTTATGTACCAAATGGTAAAAATACCTATACTACTTATCTCACAAGGTCAGTAATGAAACAATATATATAAAACCATTTTGTAAACATATGGGTAGGTATGGCAAAATTAAGTGTAATATGGATAAGAAAAGAAACTTAAGGGGGCAGCTGGGTGGCTCAGTGGATTGAGAGTCAGACCTAAAGATGGGAGGTTCTAGGTTCAAATCTGGCCTCAGACACTTCCTAGCTGTGTGACCCTGGGCAAGTCACTTAATCCCCATTGCCTAGCCCTTACTGCTCTTCTGCCTTGGAACCAATACACAGTATTGATTCTAAGACAGAACGTAAGGGTTTTAAAAAAAGAAAGAAAAGAAAAGAAACTAAGAAGGCAATATTTTTTTTTTTTATCCTGGGACTCCAAGAAGGCAATATAGTAACTCTGAAATTAATCTCTCTAAAATATTTTAATTATCAGTAAAATACATTGAATCAATAAAAGACTTTGGGTAAAAAAAAGGTTACAAATGTAAAAATTCTATATTTACTTGCAGGATTTCTCAGTTTGGCTGAACGTGCCATGGCAAGATCAAAGTGAGCCTGGTCTGCATTCTCACACAACATAATGACTCGACACAAGCAATCAGCAGCAAACACTCGAGTAGCCCAGCGAGGAGCTACAGAAGGCTTTGATTTATCCTCTTCACCTAATGTGGTGAACATTGTATCATCATCCATCTCATCCTTCTTTTCGGATTCTTCATCCTTTCCACCACTTAAAGGAGTTGTAGTACTCATATCTATAAGACACAAAAGCACAAAGGTCTATTCAATTCAACAACACTTTTTAAGTCTCTGCTATGTGCAAGGCACTGTATTAGACAAAAAGGATACAAAATTAAAACAAAAGTCTCTGTCCTTAGGAATCTTTCATTCTATAACAAGAATAATATGTGTACACAAATAAATGAATAGTAATTTGAGAAAAGAGAAAGCACTAATTGATGGATTTGGAAAAGGCTTTAAGAAAGAGGTGGGACTTCTGCTGAGAACTCAAGAAAGACAAAAAATATTCTGAAAGGCAGAGGGAAAGATTGTACAAATACAGATATAAGGAATAAGACATTCAATTTGGGTAACAGCTTGTTTAGAATATGGGCTAGAAAAACAAGGTAAAATCAGATTATGGAGGACTTTAAATTCCTAGTGGAGGAATTTTTATTATTTCCTGGAGGGAATAAGGTATGACTGAAAGTTTTTAAACAGGGCAGTGATCGATGCCTTGAGAATATCATTCAAGCAACTATGTGAAAGATGGATTGTGTAGAGGATGATATGAGGATCAGGAAAGCCATTTAGAAGCTGATAGGGGCTGGATGAGAGTCATGGTCATATGAATGTAGAAAAGGAGACTAAAAGGACAGTTACTTTGGTGGCAGAATCAACAAGAATTGCCAACCACATGGAGGTAGGGGGTAATAGAGAATAAACGATCAAGTATGACTCCAAGGTTACAATGATCATAGAGTTTCAGGTTTTGAAAATAACTGGCAGTCATCTAATGCAACTTGTACTTAAATAAGAAAACTTCTTTGCAACATGCCCTTAAAAATGGTCTTTTAACCTGTGTTTGAAAATCTTTCATGTTTGGGAAGATGACATCTCCAAAAGAAAAAGGGACACTTGGATGAAAAACCAGTTTAGGCAGATGGAAGGTAAGTTTTACTTTGAACAAACTGATTTTACAATACAAATAAGACATCCAGATGAAGATATCCAACAGGCAATTAGTGATATTAAAGCAAGGAGAGATAGTAAAGCCAGCTAAAGAGATTTAAGAGTCATCAGCATAGATAGGGTTATAGAACCCATGGGAGCAAATGAACTCACCAAGGGAGAAGGTGTGGTAAATAGGGAGCTGGGGTGGGGAGATGTGGGGAGAGACAGAAACAAAGAGATGTTTAGGAATACCTCTACCAAAAGGACTGACACTAGATGATGAATCAGCAAAGAAGATAGAAAAGGAACAAATAAGACAAGTAAGAGATTAATTGGAAGAAAACAGTGTAAAACCAAAGTCAGATAGAGAGAGAAGATCAACATTACTGGTGAGGAAAAAAAAAACTTTAGAAAAAAACAACGTAGAATTGGTGAAGTTTTTTTTTCCTAATAAAATAAACATTAACTCAACTAAATTCTCTCTGAAAAAATATGTCAAAAAATGTTTCAGAAGGAGAAGAAAATGTAGGGCTATTGTATCCTTCCTTTGACTCTTTTGTTGAAAAAATGATTAAAATTTACTACTGGTCAGAAAGTATATTAAGGGCTTACTATATGCCAAGACCTTTGATAAACCTTGAGGTAAAAAAAAATATAAAAACAGTTTCTCTCTTGAGAAGCTTATATTCTAATGAGGAATACAACATGTATGTAAAAAGATACAGTCATAGTTGGCAGAAGATAACCTTAGAGAGTAAGGCTCTTGCAATTAAGGGAACCAGGAGAGGCTTTTTGTAGATCACATTTGAGTTAAGTATCGAAAAAAATTAGAGATTCTAAGAGGCAGAAGGAAGAACAAAGAATATTCCCAGCATGGAGGACAGTCAAAGCAAAGTCCCTGAGATAGGAGATTGAATGTTGTATAGAAGAAATAGTAGGCCACTATGGGTGGGTTATAAAGAGTAGAGGAGGAGTAGAGTATATAAAGATTGGAAGGTAGGAAGGAATCAAGTTGTAAAGAGGTATAAATGTCAAACAGGACTTTATATGTGATTCTGAAAGTAACAGGTAGCTGCTGGAGTTTATTGTGCAGGACAGTGATATGGTCAGACATCAGGAAAAGTGGGAAAATCAATTTACAAGCAAAGAAAATAGAATTAAGAGAAAATATACATGATGACCACAAAAATGTAAAGGAAAATTCTAAAAGGCATCAGAATTCAGATACCTGCAAAAGCCAACAGAGGACTAATGATGGTATGATTCCCTTCCTCTAAAAAGAGAAATGGTAGACTATGGGCACAGAATGAGGAATATATTGTCAGATACATTCAATGTGTTAGTTTGTTTTTCTTTACTATATTTCTTTGTTATAAGGGAGCTTCCTCTGGGAAGAAGTTACTAAGAAGTGATAACTATATTTTAAAAAATCATTAATTAAATGATTTTTGTTTTGTTTTGTTTTTTGTTTTTTAAACCCTTAACTTCTGTGTATTGGCTCCAAGGTGGAAGAGTGGTAAGGGTGGGCAATGGGGGTCAAGTGACTTGCCCTGGGTCACACAGCTGGGAAGTGTCTGAGGCCGGGTTTGAACCTAGGACCTCCCATCTCTAGGCCTTACTCTCAATCCACTGAGCTACCCAGCTGCCCCTAATTAAATGATTTTTAAAGATGTTTACTATTCAAAATTAGTTTTTCTTAAAAATTAGTACATACAGAAAACAGAGAATTCCATGTTCCAAGTTCATAGACAATTAAATAATAACTTCACAGGCATGTTTTATATCATTATCTAATCAAGATAATTATGGTAAATACATAATGAACAAAGCAATTCTTCATAAGATTATTTCTAATAAAATATACTTATTTAGTACATACCACTGGAAGCTGCTAGAACATCTTTACAAAGCATTAGCCAATGGGAAAGTTTGTCTACAGCCAGGGATGAAAGCATATGTCCTAAAGTATCATGAATATCAGAACATAATTTTCTATCAGTCTCCCGGTCTAGCATTCCAAAAAGAAGTCCTTCCAAGCCCGTTTCTGTTATATTAACACCTTGGTGTCGACAATGAATGTCACGGCGAGAGCTAACCCCTGGAGCAAAAGGATTCATATCTGTAAAAAAATTTTAACAAAAGAACATGTATAGCATCTGTGGCTCAACTCTTAGGCAACAACTGTGATAACATTAACTTGTTCACAACAGAATCGCCAACTATAAATTTCTATCTAATTAAATAAGTGTACTCTCTAGCTACCATGTCTTTAAAGTAAATTACAAATTAATTTGACAATAAGTGTAAGAACCACATCTTTATGAATTATGTATTGTCCTGGGCAAAGCACCATAAGTCCTAAATAAACATTGTGATACAACATGATGAATATGGAAATGTGTATTACATGATACCATATATAAAAAGATTACTTGTCACATTGGGGAGGACAAAAGGAAGGAGGGAAAGAGAGAATTTGGATCACATAATGTCAGAAAACAAATGTTAAATGTTTCCGTATGTAATAGGGAATAAAAAATATTCCATAAAAAAAGAAAAGAAAAAACTCCATATATCATTGACAGTCATATATACTCACAACATAGGTAGTTATCTTTGACTCATCACTTTCTTTCACACCCCATTCTAATCTGTTATCAAGTCCTTCTCTTCTCTGACACTGCCAACTATTCTATAAGATCATGCATATGATGATCAGCTGAAGAAACCAAGAATGTCTTCATTTATTTAAGGATCTGCCATATGGAAGAAGAATGAGGCATATCTTGTCCAGAGGGAGGAACTGGCCCCATCACCTCATGGCTGCAATAACTGTTGATTGGTCTCCCTGATTCAAGTATTTTCTCACTCCAGTCCATTCTCCTCTCTGTTGCCAAAAAAATCTTCCTAAATTGCAGGTCTAATCATGTAGCTCCCCTGCTCAATAAAGCCCAGTGGCTCCCAATTACCTCCATTTCAAAAATAAAATCTGTTTGGCATTCAAAGCTCTTCATAACCAACCCTCCCTTCTACATTTCTATTCATCTTTAATACCATTACATTCTATGTGACCTTGTGACACAGGATTCTTTGATGTTCCTTACAAAAGACACTCCTTCTTTCAATTCCACACATTTTTACTGGTTGTCCTCCAGGCTTGGAATGCTCTAATTTCCTCACTTATGCCTTTTAGTTTGCCTCAAATCTCACCTTCAGGAGGAAACCTTTCTTGGTCCTGCTTGGTATTAGAGCTTACTCCCTGATAATCTCCACTTTCTCTTGTATATCTTATCTATAGATAGTTGCTTGCATTTTATCTGCCTCATTTAAACTTTGAACTCCATGCTAGAGGCTGTTTTTAGCTTTCTCAGTAACCATCAGTACTTAGCACTGTGCTTAGCAATATAAAGTGCTTATTAAATACTTGTGAACTTGTTGATTTATTGCCACTTAGTTTAATAAACCATTAAAGAAAAATTGAAATTCATTCAATGTACACTTGCTAAAAGAACAAAATATCTTTTTGTGGTTTATTCAGTCTTAAAAATTTTATTTTTATTTTTATTTTATTTTATATTTTTTTATATTTTTTTAACATTTATTAATATTCATTTTTAACATGGTTACATGATTCATGCTCCTCCTTTCCCCTTCACCACCCCCACCCCCTGCACTCCTCCCACCCATGGCCAATGTGCATTTCCACTAGTTTTGTCATGTGTCCTTGATCAAGACCAATTTCCAAATTGTTGGTAGTTGCATTGGTGTGGTAGTTTCGAGTCCACACCCTCAATCATGTCCACCCCGACCCATGCGTTCAAGCAGTTGTTTTTCTTATATGTTTCCTCTCCTGCAGTCCTTCCTCTGAATGTGGGTAGCATCTTTACCATAAATCCCTCAGAATTGTCCTGGGTCATTGCATTGTTGCTGGTACAGAGGTCCATTACATTCGATTTTACCACAGTATATCAGTCTCTGTGTACAATGTTCTTCTGGCTCT
>NW_025366173.1:0-2528 GCF_016433145.1 Gracilinanus agilis | reverse complement strand
TCCTTCCTTCCTTCCTTCCTTCCTTCCTTCCTTCCTTCCTTCCTTCCTTCCTTCCTTCCTTCCTTTCGTGTGACAATTGGGGTTTCCTGCATGGCTAAACTGAAAATTCTGCAACAATTTAATGCTTTATAATTGAGACAAAAACCCAGGTTCCATGAATCCCAGCCTGTCACTCAGGTGGGTAGCTGAGACTGCCTTTCTCCTTAATTGGAACTTTTATATCAAGCAACTTATGTTGCTAATGAGTGGTGAAGGAATCATTTAGGTACAACTGGGAAGGATTTCAAGCACCAAAATATCAGAAAGCTCTGTTTTCTTCCAGGAAGTCCTAAGATTTCTCTCTCGATGCCTATGGCCGTGATGATAGTCCTTTAGATTTTTACATTTCTTCCTTACCTTTGCTTTCATCATTTCAGTTCAAAATCTTGGCGATACTTTATTAGACAATTTATTCCAAGGGAGTCAAAGACAAAAAGCAAGGTCCCATAGACAGCAAAATGTGCATAGCCATCATTATCATTTCTATTATTACAATAGCAAAGAAGTAAAAACTTAGTTGATGGCCAGTTATTAAGGATAACAATAAAATAAATATGAAATAACAAATAAAAATAAATAAATAAATAAATAAACAAATAAGAAAGTATGGCCCATGGCCCATAATGGAATATCATTGTGTGGAAAGAAAGAATAGGTAGGAAGAATTCAGAGAGACTCAGGAGGGACTTGTATTAACAGATGTAGAGTAAAACAAGAAGCACAGACAACAACAATTTCCGGTGGAAATGTCAAAAACTTCCAACTGAAAGCTGGTTAATTACGATGACCAAACTAGTCCTTGAAGAGAGGCAGTGTGCAACAGTGGGAAGAACATTAGCTCTGTATTCAGATGATCCTATTTTGAATCCACCTTCTAATGCTTACTCACTTTGTGACCTGGGAAAAGTCAGTTGACCAGCATTGACCTCATTTTCCTCATCTGTAAAATGAGAGGGTTAGACTAGGTGTCCTCTGAAGACCCTTCCAAGATTCTATGGACCCAGGAGGCACTGGAGGATACCATATCATGATCTGGGTTCTTTTCAATATACTGATCTCTGTAGGTCTGGGGTAGGATTCAAATTCATGTCTTTCTGACTCTTTATCCAGTCCTTTGGGTTCAAGACCTTCCACATTCCCACCAAACAGCAAATAGATGTGCTTCAGTAGGGAATGAGAAGTTTGTACCTCCTTGTTGTTCAAAGATCACTTGTTCAAGGATAAGCAAGACTTGAAGGTTTCTTTCAGCTCTAAAAATTGTTCAGATCTTAATGATTTTCCCAACTACACAAAATTATTTTATATGAGATTTTCTTTTTCATTGTCTGTGTCCCCATTTTTCTTCTCAACATGTTAGTTTCTTGAAAGTAGTAACTGTCTTTTTTTAAAAAAAAAAATCTTACCTCTTCCGGGTTAAGATGGCGGCAGAGTAAGAAGCAGCTCTTAACCTCTCCTGACCGAAACATACAAAACTCCTCAAGGGGACATAAAAACAAGTCCAGACGAACGGAGGAACCCCACAACAGGGCACAGCGTGGAAGGTACGTGGAATCGAGACATTTCCAGGCTAAAAAGGGCTCTCACTCACTCAATCGCGAGCTGAGCAACCGCCCCACCCCCACCCCCTCCACACTCACCTATAGCTCTGAACCCAGCTAAAAAGAAATAGAGCAAGTTTGGGGCACCCATCGAGTCATCAGCAGCTCCGGGACCTGTTCCTGACAGCAGCAAGACTTAGGACCCCATTAAGTCAAAAAAAGCACGCGAAATCTGAGCGCGCGGGAGCAGGACGCTGGGCGCGCAGAGTGCCGGCTGAGTAGAGGCGTGGGTGGAGGCAGAACTAAGCCTAAGTGGGGAACCAGTGCAGACGGGTATACGACTGTGGAAGCAGAGCCCTGAGACTTGTAAAGAAACCTCCAGCAGAGGATCAAGCAAGAGGGCCCACCAGGGGGCTTGACCTTGGAAAAAACCAGAATTCAGACCTCAGGAGCCAATATATTGGGAACAGACACTGAGCCCGAGGATAAAGCTGAGAAGCTGCTGGGCTAATGATGGCTACTCAGCATCAGGAGGTTCAGAAGAGAAAGAATAATAACAAAAAGAAGAAGTCTTTAACACTCGACAGCTTTTACACAGAGAAAATCCAGACAACCGAGCAAACAGAGGAGGAGAACAAACAAGCATCCGGACCCTCCTCAAATAAGGAAAACTCCTCACAAGCTATGGAAGAGTTCAAAACTGAGATTCTGAGGAAAATGGAAGAGATCTGGCAAGAAAATAACAGTTTAAAAGGTAGAATCTTGCAATTGGAAAGTGAGGCTCAGAAATCAAATGAACTGATAAGCAAATTGAACACCAGAAATGACAAGATTGAAAAGGAATACCAAAAGATTATAGCCGAAAACCAAAAGATTATAGCCGATAACCAGTCCCTAAAGGCTAGAGTCGAGCAATTAGAAACCAATGATCTCTCAAGACAACAAGAACAA
>NW_025366172.1:0-1427 GCF_016433145.1 Gracilinanus agilis | reverse complement strand
TGCTCCTTGATATTTGAATTGTTTCTTTCTGGCTTCTTGTAAGATTTTTTCTTTTGCTTGGAAACTCTTGAATTTTGCAATGATGTTTCTTGGTATTTTCCTTTCTTGATCGAATGCTGCAGGTGTTCTATGAATCCTTTCAATGTCTATATTGCCCTCTTGTTGTAGGACTTCAGGGCAATTTTGCTGAATTATTTCTGTTAGTATAGAGTCCAGGTTTTTATTAATTTCTGGTTTTTCTGGAAGACCAATTATTCTCAAATTGTCTCTTCTAGACTGGTTTTCTTGGTCTGTCACTCTCTCATTGAGATATTTCATGTTTCCTTCTATTTTTTCAGTCTTTTGGCTTTGTTTTATTTGTTCTTGTTGTCTTGAGAGATCATTAGTTTCTACTTGCTCAATTCTAGCCTTTAGGGATTGATTTTCTGCTATAATCTTTTGGTTTTCGGCCATAAGCTTCTGGTAATCGGCCATAATCTTTTGGTTTTCGGCCATAATCTTCTTGTTTTCGGCCATAATCTTTTGGTATTCCTTTTCAATCTGGTCATTTCTTGTGTTCAATTTGCTTATCAGTTCATTTGGTTTCTGAGCCTCGCTTTCCAGCTGCAAGATTCTACCTTTTAAGCTGTTATTTTCTTGCCAGATCTCTTCCATTTTCCTCAAAATCTCAGATTTGAACTCGTCCATAGCTTGTGAGGAGTTTTCCTTATTTGGGGAGGGTCTGGATGGTTGTTTGTTCTCCTCCTCTGTTTGCTCGGTTGTCTGGATTTTCTCTGTGTAGAAGCTGTCGAGTGTTAAAGACTTCTTTTTTTTGTTATTATTCTTTCTCTTCTGAATTTCCTGTAACTGGTTAGCCATCATTAGCCCAGCAGCTTCTCAGGTTTATCCTCGCTCTCAGTGTCTGTCTGAGATCTATTGGCTCCTGAGGTCTGAGTTCTAGTTTTTTCCAAGGTCAAGCCCCCTGGTGGATTCCCTTGCTTGATCCTCTGCAGGAAGTTTCTTTACAAGTCTCAGGGCGCTGCTTCCACAGTCGTATACCCGTCTGCACTGGTTCCCCACTTAGGCTTTAGTTCCTGGCTGTGTTTGCCTCCACCCACACCTCTGCTCAGCCGGCACCCACGCCTCTGCTCAGCCGGCACTCTGCGCGCCCAGCATCCACTCTCTGCTCCCGCGCGCTCAGCTTTCGCGTGCGTTCTTGACTTAATGGGGTCCTAAGTCTTGCTGCTGTCAGGAACAGGTCCCGGAGCTGCTGATGACTCGATGGGTGCCCCAAACTTGCTCTATTACTTTTTAGCTGGGTTCGAAGCTATAGGTGAGTGTGGAGGGGGTGGGGGTGGGGCGGTTGCTCAGCTCGCGATTTAAGGAGAGCCCTTTTTAGCCTGGAAATGTCTCGATTCCACGTACCTTCCACGCTGTGCCCTGTTGTG
>NW_025366171.1:0-4603 GCF_016433145.1 Gracilinanus agilis | reverse complement strand
CCCTTGGGGGCAGCTGGATAGCTCAGTGGATTGAGAGCCAGGCCTAGAGATGGGAGGTCTTAGGTTCAAATCTGGCCTCAGACACTTCCCAGCTGTGTGACCCTGGGCAAGTCACTTGACCCCTGTTACCTAGCCCTTACCACTCTTCTGCCATGAAACCCCCAAATTTACCCCAAAGGGTAAAAATCCTTACCTTCCATCTTGGAGCCAATAGTGGTAAGGGCTAGGCAATGGGGGTCAAGTGACTTGCCCAGGGTCACACGGCTGGGAAGTGTCTGAGGCCAGATTTGAACCTAGGACCTCCCATCTCTAGGCCTGGCTCTCAATCCACTGAGCTATCCAGCTGCCCCCCTGGCTTCTTGCTAAAGGGCATGCATAAAGTAGAGGCTCTAGGTTGGTTCCCTAGTCCCTTTGATGAGAGGGGTAGGTTGTTTCAAAGTGGACTGGTACCTAAGTCAGGAAGACTTACTCATTAGGATGAAAAGAAGAGGCTAATGAATGTCTCTACTTCATATGTACATCCTCTCTCCTCAAGTGTGTCACTTGGGACTTCATTGGCTTTCCTTCTGGGGTTGGGGGCAGGAGGTCGGGAGAGTATTTTTACACTTTCTCACTTTCTGGCAGCAGAAATGGTGGCTATACACACATAGCTGGCCTTGGTGAGCCTGAGATTGGTTCTCAAGTCCTTAATTACCTCTCCTGCTTTGTGTTTTGTTCTCTGAGACAGCAAGGGAGCACTTTGGATAGCACACTGAGTTCAAAGTTAGGAAGCCCATAAGTTCAAATCTATAATTTATTAGCTATGTAATCCTTGGCAAGTCACTTTACTTCTGCCTGCCTCAGTTTCCTAATTTATAAAATAGGAATAATAGCACCTCCTTCACAGAGTTATTCTAAGTCTCAAGAAGTACTACATAAATATTATTATTGTTGTTCTTATTGTTGTTATTATGTGACTTAACAGACATCCTTTTGTTTTTGTTGTCCTACCATTTTTCAGTTGTATCTGACTTTTCCTGACCCCATTTGGGGTTTTCTTGGCAAAGATACTAGAGTGGTTTTTCACTTCTTTCTCCAGCTCATTTGACAGATGAGGAAAGAGAGGCAAACAGGGTTAAGTGACTTGCTCAGGGTCACAGAGCTTGTAAGTGTCTGAGGTAAGATATGATCTCAGGGAGATAGATGTGTCTTCCTGAATTCAGGCTAGGAAATCTGTCCACTGAAATCACCTCACTGCTGCAGACATCCTTGGATGAAGGCTTTTCCAGCTTTTGTGGCTACCTCTAGAACTTGAAAGGCCTGGAGTCAGAGAGACAGTTGTTCTTGACAACTTTTCCTTTCTCTGAGGAACACCATTACAAGAGGATAAACCATGGATGTCTGTGTGGCCAGAAGATAGAAACTTTTAGAAAGCACGATAAAAGTGATGGGGTATACGTTTCTGTATCTCTTTATGAGCTCTTGTGAGTTATTTGTATCCTCATCTCCCAGGAATCTTTTCTATCTCCTAGGAGATGTTTTTCTTTCATGTTGTATTTGCAATGCATGCTTATGAGTCTTTTGTGTTTTTAAACATTTATTTTGTGATTAAATAGCTGCATTTTATCTGTTACCTACTATTCAGGGCAGTGAGTAGCTTTCTAGAAGGAGACTTACTAACTCCAGACATAAGCCAAAATTTAGTTTTAGTAGATTTTCTTGGACTAACTCTAAATGGGAGCATAATGAGCCAGAAAGTACAAAAAAATCTGATCCCTTTTCTTTGGGATCTGGCTTCCTGCAAGAAAGAACTCAGTTGGCTTAAGCTCAGCGCTGAAACCCCTTGTTGGGAAGGGGCCCCCTTGGGCTATGACAGTACACTTAACAAGATATATACAAGGCAATTTTGAGGGGGAGGTAGAGGGATCAATAAAGGCCTTACGTAGAAAGAGATGCTCTAAAAGAGCTTTAAAGGAAATTAGGGATTTTAAGAGGTAGATTTGAGGAGGGATTATATTCTAGTAGTGAGGGATAGTTTATACAAAGGCTGGAGATGGAAAAATCAGGCATAGGGAATACTACAAAGGTTTGGCTTAACCGTCATGCCCATAAAGGAGTGTAATATAAAGAATATAAAAATGGTACAGTGAATAAAACATTGGACGTGGAGTCAGGAAGATCTGAGTTCAAATCCAGCCTCCATCACTTATTAACTATGTGACCCTGGGTGTCACTTAACCTTGTTTGCCTCAGTTTCCTCATCTATCAAATGAGCTGGAGAAGGAAACGGCAAACTACTACAGTATCTTGTCTAAGAAAACCCCAAATGGGGTCATAAAAAGTCAGACATGACTTAAATGACTGAATGATAGTGAGGGCCAGAGGTTAAAGGTTTTAAAAACCTAACAGAGGAGCTCTAAATTACTAATGAAACACTAGAATGTATTGAGTAGGGACAATACCAGGTCTGTCCTTTAACAATGCACTTTGGCAGCTAGGGAGGCAAATTAGAGAAGGAAGACATGAAGTAGGTAAACCAGCTAGTAGGCTACTAAAATAGTCAAGACAAGAAGTGGTGAGAATTTGAACTAAGGGATGGCTGTGTGAGTAAATAGAATGTGATGGATGTGAGAGATGCTATGGAGGTAAAAATCGACAAGACTTGACCACAGATTGGATATGAGTGAAGGAGGGAGAATGAGGAGTTGAGAATAAAATCTTTGAAACTGGGCAAGTGACAGGATGGTGGGGTCCTTGATAGAGATGAAGAAGTTTGTAAGTGAAGTAAGCATGTAAGGGAAGAGGAGTTCTTATTTGGACATGTTGAACCTGAGATAACAATAGGATGGGCAAGATGAAGAGATATAGAGTGGGTGATGGTATAGATAGACAGATTTAGAACTGGCTGAATAGCTGAAGCCAAAGAGCAATAATTTATGGCTAAGTTTCAACTTGAGGCAGTTTCTCCATTGGAGTAGCTCAAGAATCTGTCCTTGACCCTGAGTCTTTCAACACTTTTACCAAGGACTTAGATGAAGGCTGAGATGGCATGCTTATGAAATCCATAGATGAGAGGAAGCCAGGAAGGCTAGCTGATGTGTTGGATGACAGAGTCAGGACCTTTCAAAATACTTGCAGACTAGAATTATGGGCTAAATGTACTAAGATGAAATTTAGGGGATTTAGACCTAAAAAGACACTTTGATATCACTTAGTCTAACCTCGTCATTTGACAGGTGGAGAAACTGAAGTTTAGAGAGGAGAAGCTCAAGGTTATACAGCAGCAAAATTAGGACTTGAACCCTATATTCCTTGGTTCAGAATAGAGTGCTCCTTCCATGATACTTGAATTTGGATTCCAAAGTCAACTTTACGAGTATGAGATGAGGGGACGTGAGCTTAGGAGGGGGTTGTCTGAAAAAAAAAGTCAAAGTTTTTTGGTGGATTATGAGCTCAGTCTAAATCAGTGGTTCCCAAACTTATTTGGCCTACTGCCCCCTTTCCAGAAAAAATATTACATAGTGCCCCCTGGAAATTATGAAACTATTTATTGAACTCAGAATAGAATGTAATACAAAAAATGTGTGGCCATCACCACCTCCCTGGATCGCTGCAGCACCCACCAGGGGTTGGTGGCACCCACTTTGGGAATCACTGGTCTAAATCAATGGGGTGATATGGCAGTGAAAAAATGCTAGCGTGATCTGCTTTGAGAGACACCGATTTCAAAATGAGAGAGGCAACAGTCTTGTGGTACTCTGTTCTGATCAGACCATATGTGTTTACTTCTGGGATCCATATTTTGAGAAGAACATTGACAGGCTGGAGAATGTCCAGAGGAGGGTGATTAGGTTGTTCTCTGAATAATGTCATATGAAGATCAGTCGAAGCAACAGTTGTGTTTTGATTTGAGAAGAGGAGACATAGTGGAAATATAGGAAGAGAACAGTAATGAGCAGTTTCAGGGTGACCATTGCCCAGGAGAAGAATACCAGTTGAAGCAAGCAATATGAAATGTGTCCTCAAATCAACATTATAATATATTATGTGTAAATTGTAAAAAAGTAAAGACAAATAAGGTTAAATGGCATGTGCCCTTAGTTACTATAGTGGTCTATGGATAGGAGCTCAGAATTTGGATGGGACCTGAGAGGTTATTTAGTCCAAACCATCTGATTTCAGGGCCCAAGATCTTTCCATTTTAGTGGAGGGGCCTGAAAGAGTTTTCTAGGGCCACAGTCTAGGGAAGGGAAAGTAGAGAAAGGGATTGTTACTTATCCTTGTTGAGATCAAGTGTCCCTATTTGCTGGGATGGAGCTGGAGAGAGACTTGTCTGCTAGTAAGGGAGGGAAGGGAAGTAGAATCCTGGGAAGGGAAAACCTAGGATGAGTTGAAGATTTCTTTATGAAAAGGACAGAAGGAGAAATGAATAAATCTTCATCTGCTGTCTTCATACACAGTTTCCCAGAACATTTCAGGCCATTCTTCAGCCTATGTCTGGCCTCCCATTCCCATTACTTCCTTCTATTCTGCTAAAAGAATTTATACATCAGATTTTTACACCATGTACATTTCCTGGGGCAAAGCTCTCATGTTTCTGGGTTTGGGCTTTATATATATATAT
>NW_025366170.1:0-5413 GCF_016433145.1 Gracilinanus agilis | reverse complement strand
ATATATATATATATATATATCCAGAGCTAGGAACCTTAATTCCCAACAAAGATAGTCCTCATGGTGCTGACCTGTGGAGGAGCCCAGACCTAGCTAGCCATTGCCAAAGCTCAAGGTGGAATCTGAAGGCAAGGCAGTCCATAGTGTGGCTGAACTAATCATGCCCTGAGTGAGACTAAAAGCCCCTGCCTAAACTTGAGGTTAGACTTTGAATCCCAGCAGAGTGTAGCTCTGAGCTCTGCAAACCATTAGCAGTTTCAGGTGGTGATTGAGTCAGCAATAGGAGCTGGCTTTCAAAGCTCTTAACTCACAGACTATCATACTACCTTTTAAAAATTGAAAGTTGGAGAAACCCAGAAATAAGGTAGCATGTAGGAAGAAATAAAGTTTAAGATAGTGTCCCCCCTTCCCTGAGAGCAGAGTCCACTTTTAAAATAAAAGTGAAAGTCAAGAAAAAGGCTGGGAAAATGAGCAAACTTAAAAAAAAAACTTAACTGTTGAAAATTTTTATGGAGGCAAAGAAAAAGGAACAGAAACTGAAGACAGTGAAAACAAAGCAAATATATACAAAGCTTCAAATAAAAATATGAATTGGTCTTAGATTCTGGAAAAGCCTAAAAATATTTCAAAAATCAGAGGCAGAGAAAAAACAGGGAAGAGAAATAAAACAATGCAAGAAGAAATGGTTCATATGGAAAAGGAGTCTTAAAGTTCACAAAAGAAAATTATTTCTTAAAATAAGAACTGGGCAACTAGAAGCTAATGATTTACGTGAGTAAAAAATCCTCTACCCCCTTTTACAAGGATGAGATTTTAATGTTAGCAGTAGTATTGAATTAATCATAATTATAATTCTAGGATAGTTAAATAATGTTAGCATAAGTGATGACTTTAGGAGGCCTTTTGTGATTATGTTAGCATAAGTTTTTAAGGTTTTGAATCAAAGTAAAGAACTACTTTAGCATAGTTAATCATTGTTAGCATAGGCCTCAGTTTTAGCCTTAGCCTTTAACTTATTATATCAAGCACCTTCAACAATTATGGTCTTGAACCTGTGACTTGATCTTCATTAGCATGGATGCTTTTCCCTCAGTTAAGAAGCCTAGTGGCATACCTTCAACTTCATATATACCCTCTTATACATTATCAAGCTTTAGCCCCATTTGGGGACCTGGTACCTCCCATTTACCCCTGGTCATCTTAGTATACATCATCATTGTCATCATCAGGCTTAGAAAGTAGGGTTCATGCTCCCCACTTCACCCTTATCTATCAAGTGACTTTCAAGACATCATCAAGTAACGTCTTTTACAAATGAGAAGTATTTCCTGATTACTTCAACCAATCCATATCTCTCTATTTTTAATCATTGTCCTCAATTATTTTTAAACTGGTATATAAGTTGTCTAATTCTATGGGTATAAAAAAAGTCCTCTCACAAGCTCTTGGTCTTTTGGTCTTGACCAGAAGTCTGGCTTTACTGTGAGATTGGTCCTCTCCCAATAAACTTATTTCATTTTGTCTTCAGGACTTTGTTTCTCTTATTTGTATTCCTGTGCTTAGAAATTACATGGCTCTTCATGAGACATCAAGAAAAAATAAAACAAAAGAAAAAAAAATCAAAAGAAAGAACAAAACATGGAATATCTCATTAGAAAAACAACTCATGCGGAAAATAGTTTCAGGAGAGACCATTTAAGAACTTAAGAAAACCAATAGGTCTTCCTGAAAGCCATGATAAAAAAAAGGCAGGTAGGAGGTGACTTGGACATCATAATACAAGACATTATCAGAAAAACTGCCATGATATTCTTGAAAGAGAGAATAAAATAGAAATGGAAATAATCCACATATTACTTCCAGAAAGAAATCTGCAAATGATCACGCACTGGAATATTATAGGTAAATTTAAAAGTCCCCAAGTCAAGGAGGAAATGTTGAAAGTAGACAGAAAGAAATAATTCAAATACTGCAGAGCTACAATCAGGATCACATAAGACTTAGCAGCCTCCACATTAAATGATGGGAAGGTGTGTAATATGATATTCCAGAAGGTGAAAGATATTGGTTTACAACCCAGAATCACCTATCCAACATAACAGCATATATTTTCAGGGAGTAAAAAAGGTAATTTAATACATATTTCCAAGTACTCCTGATGAAAAGACCAGACCTAAATAGAAACACAAGACCAAAGAGCAGTCTAAAAAGGTAAATATGAAAGAGAAAAATTTAAGGACACAACAAAGTCAAAGTGTATGTATACCTACATGGAAAGAGGATATTTGTAATTCTTAAAAATTTTTATCAATAGTAGAGCAGTTAGAAGTATATAAAGAGAGAGGATATGGAAGTAAGCTGATTAGGAAGACATGATATGCAAACAAAAAAAATCAATGGGTGAAAAAGGAGAATGCATTACTCTCATCATAACTGGTTTAGAGAGGGAATAACAACCATATTAATTGGAGTATAGAATCCTATCTTACCCTAGGGAGAATTAGGAGGAGAATAAGATTGGGGTGAGGGGGAGATAATAGAATGAAGGAGGAAGTGGGGAGGGTGATAAAAAGCAGAACACTTGTGATTAAGAGTGAAAGAACAAAGAAAAGTAATGTGACAAACAAGTAGCAAACTGGGAAAAATTTTAAAACAAATTTCTCTGATAAAGTCCAATTTCTCAAATTTATAGAGAAGTAAATCAAATTTATAAGAATACAAGTCATTCCACAATTAACAAATACCCAAAGGATATAAACAGACAATTTTCAGATGAATAAATTAAAGCCATCCATGATCACATTTTAAAAATGTCCTTATCATTATTGATTAGAGAAATGCAAATTAAAACAATGCTGACATGACACCTCACACCTATCAGATTGTCCAATATGATAATAAAGGAAAGTGGTGAATGTTGGAGGAGATGTGGCAAAATTGGGACACTAATACTTTGTGGGTGGAGTTTTGAACTAATCCAATCATTCTGGAGTTCAATTTGGAATATGCCCAACGGGCTCTAAAACTGTGTATAAATGTTGATCCAGTAATACCACTACTGTGTCTGTATCCCAAAGAGATAATAAAAAAAGGGGAGAGGATCTATTTGTTATATACATATATATTTATAGCAGCTCTTTTTGTAATGGCAAAGAATTGGACAATGAGGGGATGTCCATCAATTGGGGAATGGCTGAAAAATTGTAGTATATGTTGGTGATGGCATGTTATTGTGCTATAAGAAATGATAAACAAGATGATTTCAGAAAAAGCTTGAAAGATCTGTAGAAACTGATGCAGAGCAAAATAAGCAGAACTGGGAGAAGAATGTGCAGAGTAACAGCAATATTGTATGATAATTATCTGTGAAAACCTGTCTACTCTCAGCAATGTAGTGATTTGTAAAATCATGAAAGACTTATAATGGGGAATGCTATCCACCTCCACAGAAATAACTGTTGGAGTAATTGTTTACATTAGTATAAATAGAGTTATATGTTTAGGTTTTGGTTATATATGAATGTGATTTTATAAGAATGACCAATGTGGAAATTTTTTTGTATGAAAATAAATTTTTTAATTAGATATATCAAAAAAGTGGAACAGAATGTCCTGGGAAGTGATATTTCTCCTTCCATTGGAGATCTTAAAGCATTGCATAAATAAGTATATGTGGAGTGGCTCATGGGGTGCATTATTTTTTCATTATGGATTTTAAAATATGCTTCTTTTCCTCTGAAATTCGATCATAGAAAAGCATCTCTCTCTCTCTCTCTCTCTCTCTCTCTCTCTCTCTCTCTATATATATATATATATATATATATATATATATATATATATATATACAGACACATAATAAAAGCCAAGAAAAAGAGCAAAAGTACAGTGTGAAACCTCTGTATCATGAGAAAGCCCTGTTAAACTGCTCATTATCTCATTTGTTCCACCTCTGTAATATGCCTAGCCCCTTGTGGGTAGTTACTCTCTTTCCTTCCATCCCTTTAACAATTTTCTTCTATTTTTGTTTTTCACTTAGAAAATGTAAGCTCAATTCTACTAGGGACCAATGGGTTTTTTCCTTTTTTTTCCACACTGCTTAACCACAATATCTAACTTTATTGCCAGACATAATTCTATTTATTTCTCTGTCTGTTCTAAAAGTTTTTCTATGTAATAAAAGGGTTTAGGTCTACATAAATGGACACCTAAAGTGGCATGATTTTAGAAGGATAATAATTCAAAGTGGAGATGAAGGAAAAGTAACCAAGAATATTATAGATGTACCCTGTATGCTCTTGAAAAAATTTGACTCTTCCACTAATAATGAAAATATATGAGGAATTATCTGAGTTTTTCACAAGTGGAGGCCATGACTAGCTGTACAAGGGATGAATCAGAGAGCAGTATCAGTTCTGTTGCCAATAACAAACTGAGAACAGAAAATCAGCAACATCAGGATTTGCTTTCCATGTTCTGTATCTAACTTCATAGTGGCATTATGGACTCAATGGGAGAGGGACACTTAGCAGTCAATGAGATAGCTTTGAGGAATATTTGTTCACTCCCAGTAGGGTGGCTAATCCAGTGGTTGAGTCAAAGATCTGAATAAAACAAAACAATAAAAAACAAAATTCCTATAGATTGGTTTTGGAATGTGTCACTAACATATAGCCCTTTTATTAGCCATTTTACTGTCTTTTGATTGCATTACTTTTGTATGTTTGGTTGCAAAAATGTATGTTGTTAAACAAAGCTTGTGAGCATGATTCCATTATACTATCATTACATTTAGGTTCATTGAAATGTTGCAGAGTAGATCAGAAGGCAGACTTTTCCTTAGGGGTTCTGTCAGAAGGCAGTTTCCCTTAGTGCCCTCTAGTGTTAGGCTGAGACAAGCACTACTTTAGTGAGCAAAAAATTGGTAACAACTAGGGACATTTTACTGAAAAGAACAAGAAAAATGGGCATTTGTTCTGTCTTCCTTTGCCCCTCCTCAGCACAGAGAGTTATCTCATTCTTTGAGTTCATTTTCCTTCAGGTGTGTAGCCTCCACTCTCAGTCTATCTGACATTGATACATATGGCAAATAGATTGTAGACACAAAACAAACTTAGTACAAGAGTAAATCTGTAACCACATTGAACTTAGAATTGTCAACATAGTATATTTCAGAAACAACAAGAAAATATATATACCATTTACAGAAAAAAATGCAAGAAATGTTTTATAGACAGCAGGATAAAGAGTCAACCTGGTAGCCCCGGCACTATTTCTACCTCTGACTATACATAATAGTATGACTACCACTTAACTCTCAGTGTCCTGGGCAACTCTCTAAATCTATAAATTTCAGGTAAGTTGAAATCTGAATTGGTGGAATTAATTTTATACCAGAATCTATATCCTTATTATC
>NW_025366169.1:0-6478 GCF_016433145.1 Gracilinanus agilis | reverse complement strand
GAGTATTAGAAATTTGAGAGGAGAAGCAATTAACATTTTAGTCCTTGGTGGAGGGTGGAGGGGTGGGGGATGGGGGATGGGAGTAGAGCAGATACCAAGTGGCAAAGTAGTAAAGAAAAGTCCTGGGGTATCCCAATGGAAATGTATAGTTAAGTAGTTTTGATAATAATTTTATTTAGTGACTGATGGGCCTAAAAATCAAACTCCAGCCCAAAATATTTTCTGTTCCCTATCTTCCCTCTATGACAAACCTAAAAATATTTTCCAGCATGAATATTTACCTCCCTGATGGAATGTTTACCTCCCTAATGAATATTTACCTCCTTGAGGAATATTTACCTGCCTGATGGAATGTTTATTGCCCCGATTAATATTTACCTTCTTATCAAATGTTTACCCCCTTGATGAATGTTTGTACAGATGCTTCCTGACCCCTCACCCTGAAACCTCCCTTGCCATATGCTTCATGACCACCTGTCTCTGACACCACCCTGATGATTACATATGTACCAACCCCCTTCCCCAAACATTTCTATATAAACCCCTGGCTGAAGAAACCTCGGGGTCAGTACAGCAAACTCCTCTCTGCCACTGACCTGAGCTTCTCTGCTAGCCAATAAAGGAGTCTCTTCTTGCGTATTGCATTGTCAGTGTGATTCTTCCTGCCAAGATCGAATCTGAGCCAGACTCCAAAGCCTGGGTACAACAGTGACTACTACACACATTTTGTACTTACTTGTTTTAGAATTTGAAACAAATGTAACTCCAAGAACTACAACTTATATATGAAGATACTTTAAAAAAATACAATAGTGAACATGAATTATCTCTTAATTCCCAAGAAGGCTTGTTGATATCATCTGCTCATAGCCATAACTGTCTACTTGATGGTAATTAATGAAAGAGCAGGCAAGCAAAGAAGCAATGAAGAATAAATCAATTTCTTTCAAAAAAGAAAATAAATTAAATTATGCAAAATTTTACATTATCTCTCTAGTCTATAAGGACTCGTGAGTAATAAAATTATTGAATCATAAGCATAGGTGGTACCTTGGAAGGTCCTTAAGTATGTCTTCATAAAGTAATCCAATATCATCCAAAAAATACACACCTCTTCTATAATGCTTTAAAAAGATCTATAATTTGTATTTAAATTTCTTTAAATATTCCTGCTCCATTATAGACCTTATTCTCTTTCTCTTTCTAGTTTCTCTTTTAGTGGTTAATTTCTATGGCTTCATTATGACTCAAATTTATATTTGCTTTCAATTGTGTCCCAATTCAAGTTGTCTGGTCCACCAGAATAAAAAAAAATCAGTATGAATAATATTGGATTTAGTATCTTTATATTCAACATTCTCTCTTTCATCTCTAGGTTTTTAGACAAATTACCATGTCTGAAATGTACTGTGGTTCCACTTCTCCCTCTTAGAATCTCTGGGTTCCTCCAAAACTTAGCTTGGGTTTATCCCTTTCAGTCCCTTTGAAAAGCACTCAGCCACTGATGTTCCTTGCTCCCTTTCCTCTCCTCATCCTGGTCAACTACTTTGTACTGTGTGTGCTCATCTATTCTTTAAGTTTACATGTTAATTCTCTTTGATAGAATGCAAATTTTTGAGATTAGTGATTATTGTATTTTTATATCTGTGCTCCCCCCAGGCACTTAGAATTGTGCTTGGCACATAGTACTTGATAAATGATTTTTGAATGAACATTAGTTGGTCATCTTCTAAACTTGCCCTTTATATCAACCATTATTTCTGATTATGACTTCATCTTATCTCCACTTAGCTACACTCAGAACTTTACATTTCATTTCCTCTCATTTCCTTTACACAATGAATTCAGTCATTTTGCATCTACAGTATTTCTCAAACACGAGCCACCCATACTTTCAACTCCTGCTGAAATAATATTAGTTTAGGTTTTCAGATCTATTAAATTGTCTTTTGGCCTCTAATCTATTGCTTCTTTGCCAAATCAACCTCACCATTACCTGAGAAATCCTTCTGAGAGACCATTATTACCATGTTATGCCTCTAATTCAAAAAGTTTCACTGACTTAAATTCCCTTCTAAATGAAGAATTTAGGGACAGACTGGGTAGGGTTCTGACTAGTCAGAACCCTACCCAGTCTGTCTCTAAATTTAGCTCCATTTAAGAATCTATATGCAGGGAGCATCTGGGTGGCTCAGTGGGTTGAGAGTCAGACCTACAGATGGGAGGTCCTAGGTTCAAAGCTGGCCTCAGACATTTCCTAGCTGTGTGACCCTGGGCAAGTCACTTAACCCCCATTCCCTAGCCCTTACTGCTCTTCTGCCTTAGAACCAATATACAATATTGATTCTAAGATGGAAGGTAAGGGTTTAAAAAAAAAGAAAAGAAAAGAAACTATGTGCAATATATTGAGTTGGGCCATAATGAAACAATATACTAAAGGTCCAGATCTCAAAATTTTTTAAACTAATGAAATGAAAATACACACACACAGAATGTGATAAAGGATGATAAATATGAAATAATCTTTCATGTAAAAATTATCTTTTACATTCAACTTTTAAAGAATTTTGCCTAGATAGCTACTTTGCATTTACATTATATTCATTCATTCCTTAGCTTTTTTTCTATATATTCTTTTCTTCATTAAACTACAATAATAATTGGCATAAATAACATTTATTTTTCTTTCCTCAAAGGCCGGCTCACTCTCACACAGAATGTAGAACTTATAAAAGTAGACTTACTGGATTTTTTTTATTCCAGATGGACAATGAAGTATCATTGAAATTTGATTATGAACTATTACAAAGCAAATAGAAGAATGTGGATGTGAGTAAAAGGAAGAACAGATTTAATTGTACTCCCCATACATTCAGTTTGAAATATAACAAATTTAGCCAAACCAATGGGAAAATGCTTCTTCTAAAGTCTCAGAAAGTCAATACAGATTAAGTTTTTGGCTTCTTGCTGATCTACTAAGTTTGTCAGCGTGCACTGTCTGCTATATTCTGGAAGGAAGAAAGCAAACAGCAGTTTAATGTAATTTGGTGGTAATGGAAAAGTTCTTTTCAACCTCCAAGAGCTATTTTTGTAACAAGGCAATGATGGTTCTATAAAATAATTGTAGGGACATTTTCCTAATAAGAATGACTCAATTTACAGAGGAGCTAATTGAGTCAATTACTAAAAAACCCCACTGTGAAAGGGTGAGATTGTAATGGGTTTTAAAATACATGCAAGCATCCTCAAACTGAAAGATGTAGTGATAAAGAATTGTATCTCTAGGGAGAACAGGATCAAGAGGAGCAATACCATGTAAAAGTAGAAATGTGTACATGTTTATAGATAGATGTTATTAAACTTTTGAACAAAAAAGATGGTATGACATGCAGTGAGTCAATGAGGAGGCTAACAGTCCAAGAATTAAAGTGCAATTTTATGGATGATGAGGGGAAAAAGTAATGTGTATAGAGCATGTTAAAATGTTCAAAATGGAAAGTAAGCAAAAGCTCAATACATGGAATATAACCACTTTTTTTCAATTTATTAGAGAACATGAACAAGAACCCCACAATATGAGCCAGCTAGTATTGGCTATAATGCTTATTGTTAGAGGAAATAATCACCTTTATAAGATGACAGATTTGTTTAAGTCTGTGTAACATCATATTAAAATTTTCATTTTTTAAATTCAACTGAAAATTTGGAAAAATAAATATATTTTTTCTATTCTAAAACCCTTTCCCATTGGGAAAATATAAAGAAAGCCAAGAACACAGGATGGAAATTAAGTTAAAGGGTAAAATCCAAACAGAATAAAGAGTAACTTTTGTTTTGTTCATATGATCCTTCCAGTACCCTTAAGGGGATTATCAATATATTATGACCCATTTGAGGACAGTGCCCTAATCACTGTAAATAGGAGAGTTCTTTAAATGCTTGACAGTTGTTAAGGAAGGAATTTAACAGTTTTATTATCTTTAGTGGAAAAGTAAGTGAAAAGTCCTCAATAATGTTGAACCCCCCCAAAAAAAGTATCCTGCATTTTGACATATCCTGACTGTTCTTTTGTTCAAAATTTCTATAAATATTATCTTTTTTTTAGAGAAAGATGTCCATGGTTATGGTAGGAATAAATATATCAGTTTGAATGTTTCTTTAAGCTATAAATGCTTTGATTCAGAAGAAAAATGAAAAATAATTATTTTTGGAATATTTGTACCTAATACCACCAGGATTAATATTTTCTTCCACATTTCTGTTTGTATGTGTATATTATAATTTATCTTTTTCAAAGGAAATAATTAATGAAACACAGATGGATGAGTAATAACAATTAACATAAAAAATTGAAATGGCATTAAATCACATCAAGATGTTAAATACAATTTTAAAGAACTCAGGTTCCCTTTCATTGTAATCCTGATTTAAGACTTGAAGATTTCAATATAATTACTATCAGAAGGTGAGATAACGGATCATTATTTTAAAAGATTAGAAATTATAGAAAAAATGAACACAGAGCAAAAATTTCCTTAGTTTCTGTTATTAAAATATATTGAAAGATATACATGAGGATTTATATCTTTAGCAATATAGCTAGAGACTGGACCTAATATTTCAAGGAAAGGAATTTCTGGATGAAGAAACTGTCTTTCATAATCCAGTTGGCACTTTCCCTGAAACATATTCTTATAACATTTACAAGTTAAATAAATTGTCCAGGGTTAGAGGGCCAAAGGCAAAAGGAATTGGACTCAGATCTTCATAGCTCCAACTCCAACTCTCAAAGTATTTTTCCATAGCTATCTCTTTGTCTGTCTATCTGTTTTTCTCTTTCTGTCCCTTTGTCTATTCCTTTTTTTTAAAACCCTTACCTTCCATGTTGGAGTCAAAACTGTGTATTGGCTCCAAGGCAGAAGAGTGGTAAGGGTAGGCAATGGGGGTTAAGTGACTTGTCCACACAGCTAGAAAGTATCTGAGGCCAGATATGAACCTAGTACCTCCAGTCTTTAGGCCTGGTTCTCAATCCACTAAGCTACCCAGCTGCCCCCTCTCTGTCTATTCCTATTTCTCCTCCAGTCTTTTTTTAAAATCTCTTCATCCCTCCTGGGCCCTTTGTGACCTAATATGTATGTATACACATGAAATATATATGTGTGTGTGTGTGTGTGTGTGTGTGTATATATATATATATATATATATATACACATATAATGATTTGTTTTGTCTCTAGGTTCATTTGAGCTGTCGAAAGTATTTGAAATATATGGCAAACTCTAGACTACATATATCTACTTATCAAGACAGATGGAAAATATTGTTATAGATATAGATATACCTATCTCCCTAGACCTAGAGGTAGTCACATAAATCAATTGAAACATTGTTATAACATTACAGTACCTCTTCCTTTGGTGCTGTAAATAGCTGCTGATGGAGGTCATGTAGTACTATCAGATGTTTTGTATGGAAAGTCATATATTATCTGCATCATTGGGCCATCTTCAGAAAAATAAATATGACTGGAAATCATCAAAGTAGCTATGTATGAACTTCATGGAAAGTATGACTATTTAGTAAGAGAATTGAGAAGACAAAATTTATGGAAATTCTAGTACCATCTGTGCTATTCATTTTTTTAAGGATATAGAGGAACCACATAATGCCCTATAATGGTGAGAGACATGAATAATGAGTTATAAGACAAAAGGAAATTCACCAAGTGAAGAGATAGTCCACCATGATTCCCCCCACAAGTATTTTAAGAAGCACATCCCCTTCTTGTCATTTGAAACTTTCAACTATTTTGCTTCCTCAGGGCAACTCCTACAGATGATGAATAATTCAGTCATAATCCTAATTAAAAACAGAGTAGGAGCTCCACAGCCAGTGAAAGTTACAGGGCAATGTTACTAATTAACTGCTCCTTCAAATTGCCATCTGAAATAGTAAAAGGCAGAGTGTAGGAAATAATGTAGAGGATTTTTATTTCAAATCAAACCAATAAAAGAAAAGGTTTGATGACTGAACAGTAAAAAGACAATAAACATCCTATATTCTGTAGCTTCTAGTCTCTACAACATATTTTTTTCAATTGACATCAAATATAAACATATGTAATCAAATGACTTGATTTCTTTAAATAATGAAGGCTTTTTTATATTGACTATCTAAAGCATACACAGAGATCTCAAAAGCAATCTATAATTATTCAAATAGTACTTTTCTTCAGAGCTATTTTATACTGGTAAAGTTTTATTTCAGGTAATCAGGGATTCACTAATGTAGTAATTTCTTCATTAATCAGTCCTAATCCACTGGCATACTAACCTTTTGTCAATGTGATTTCATAATTTTTCCCATTAGAACTACATGAAAAATTCTGTCAAAGCTTTAGTTTAAGTCAAGATAAACTCAATCCTCATTTTTCTTTGGTATTATTTTTATTCACTATATATATATTTACATATATATA
>NW_025366168.1:0-2312 GCF_016433145.1 Gracilinanus agilis | reverse complement strand
ATTATATAAATATATATATAATTATAACAATACATATTATTATAAATAAATAATTTATTTAATTTATTTAATTTTTTAGACTATTTTTCCATGGTTACTTGATTTATGTTCTTTCCCTCCCCTCCAACACCCCTTCCCCCCCATCCTGTAGCCAATACGCAATTCCACTGGATTTTACATGTGTCATTGATCAAGACCTATTTCCATATTATTGTTATTTGCACCGGGGTGATTGTTTAGAGTCTACATCCCCAATCATATCCCCATCAAAGAACTATCTACATGGATGCTAATAAAGAAGGCTAAAATAAGTCTTGCCAAATCTATCTAGACAAGGAGCCCCATTTTCCCACTGCCAGGCTATCAGTGGATGGATTGCACTATATGAGACTGAACTTAATTCAAGTGAGCAACTATTTATTACAACATGCAAGGCACTGTGCACAGAGCCGGGGATGCTGGTAGATTCCAAGGGCTCTTTGATCACATCGCCTTGAAAGTTCTTCACAGCTCCTCCTTACCTGCTGATTCTGGGGGGCTCTCGTCCATGTCCTCTCATAGATTTGCTTTAAGGGCTGCCCAACGTGCTACAGGCTTCCCTTGCTTTCAATATTTTGAGGATACAAATGGAGCACACAAAGCTTGTCTTTCACTCGTGCTTTTTTGAGGACTAAAGTGGCCACTCCCTAGTAAAACCATCTTGGGATGGACTAGACCAGGTTGAGGGTAACTCACAGACCTCAGACCTATTGGTGAGTTGGGGGGATGCCTATACTCCAAGCATGTGAAGACATCCCCTGCTGGGATGGACAGATAAGAGCAATTTGTTCCCATGGCCGTGAAGGTGCTTGACGTAGGCATTGTGGAATGCTTAGAGCTTGGATTAGACATCAAAGATGCCAAGATCATCCACTGAATTCTGGCACCATTGCCAGTTGTCCCAATTTTTGTCCTGCTGGACACTGGACTCTGATGTCAAACTAACCTCTTTGTACAACTCTGCCTCACTTAAATCCAGTTCACATGTAAGTCAAGGCAGCACCCCATGACGCCACTGGTCCTCTTTGAAAATGAAGGACGAGAAACAACGACAATTCTCCACAGTTTGTCTGGTGTTTCTCATCGCTCCCTGGGTGAGATGCATCCTCTTTTGGTCCCGACCTGTTATTTCATTGGTGAGGGGAACTCGGGGTACAGAAACTTCCTTTGTTAATACAGAGAGGCCACTCCTCTGAAACTTAGGCAGTTATCGGGGATGCTGAGAAGTGATGAGATTTTCTGGGGGTCGGAGGGAAGGCTCAGTCATTTCTTGAACTGACAAGTATTTATCATCCCTTCCTATGTACCAGACACTGCTAAATACAGTAGATACAAAGGCAAAACCCAAACCCAGGCCCTCCCCTCAGGGAGCTCAGAATCTAAAGGTTCTCTGGATTCCAGACGACTCGGGTCCTGCCTGTTGTCTCTTTCTGCTTGTCAGCCCAACCTAGCCAAAGAGGAGGCTAAGATTATCCATGAGACATCTCTGCCGCAGGAGCTCTGCAGCAGGCTGCCCTACTTATTCCATTAAGTAGAGGATGAGCAAAGGAAATGAGTTCAGAAATGAGCCGAGCCCGAACAAGGCTTAAATAGAAAACAGAATGAAGAGTTACTTGGACGGGTCATCTTTGAAGCGACGGAATTTGGATTCCAAACAGGCAGCTAGAAACACCTGTTGTAATTAGAGCCTGGCCTTCAGAGTGACCCCAGACAGTGCCCAGCTAGCTCCCTTGGAGGCTCTGAGGAAGAGAAAAAAAATAGCCATGATAATGAGTCAAGAAATGGATTCTATTAATAGAACGAACAAGGAGCAGACCCACTGTAATCCTTATTAAACATTCTGCCAAATTGGTTCAATGAAGGAATAATGGGAAGTACAGACATCTCTTCCACATTGCGGGGATTAGAGGTCTTCCCCTTTTCCCCAAATCTGGAAAATTCACATAAATTTTTTTACTTTCGGTGTCCTTTTTGCAAACTTTAACCTTTTTTCTTGTTTTGACTTTAAAAAGAAATTTTGTACATTTACATATTAAAAGAGAATATATATTAACATTATAAAATACCATACACACGTGTTATGCATTTCTGAGTTTCTAAACTTTTTCTGAGTCATGTTTGGTTTCTGCCAGACTCCTCCCAAATTTCCATTTAATTTCTTATGATGACCTGTGATATATCAAAATGCTAATGGGGAAACTTGCGATGTGGAAGGCATCCTGTATTCTTATTATATTTATGAATATCTTACCATATTAATATTATATATTGTA
>NW_025366167.1:0-1497 GCF_016433145.1 Gracilinanus agilis | reverse complement strand
CATTTTATTTCTACATATATAAAAAAAGGTCATTCTGAGAAGGGGTCTCTATGTTTCTCCAGACTGCCAAAGGAGTCAATGACACAGCAGAGTCTAAGGAAACTCCTGAATTCAAACTCTCCAGAAGTAGGATGGGCTGCCCCAAAAGGTGGTAGATGCCACCTCATTGGGGATGTCCGAGCAGATAATGGATGACCACTTTGATTCTATGTGTTAGTGGAGATGCTTGAGAAGTTATGGGCTGGGTAGATGACTACTGGGTTTCCTGATAACTCTGAAATTCTAGGAACTATATTGGCTCAGTTCTATCACCTTGGAAAGGGATGTGCCATAGAGATACCAAGGGACTTTAGAACTGAGGTAACTAGTGAAAAGTACCTTTAAGATCATTTGAGAAACCTGGCTGGTAATTGGTAGTTTGGACTGTTGCTTCTTCCTCTACTAATATAATTGGTTGATTTTGATACTAATTTATTTTACTTCTCACAAGATCTTGGAGTCTGGAATTGGAATAGAAGTGGCCTTCAGGATCAGATACAGAATGACTAAAGGACTTTCCCAAAGTCTACCCATTTGAACCCAGGTCTACCTATACTGTACTACCTCAGTTTCTCCTTTGTAAAAAAGAAAGACCATGATGTCCAGTCATTTGTGAATTTTGAGATTTTGGGAAGCAAGTGTCATCTCCAAGGTCATGAGGTCTTTCTTGGCTCCACCCATGAGTAGTCCTCTCCTTCTACAGGTGTGAGTCTGACCAGGCACCCCTCTTTATTCTAGTGCCTTCTCTGTTGACCATTTCCTGTTTATTCTTTACATAGTTGTCTGCATCTTCTTGTTGTCCCCATTGAAATAGAGCTTCTTGAGAGTGTGGACTGTCTTTTGCCTTTTCTTTATATCCCCAGAACTTAGCACAGTGCCTGGCACATAGTAGGTGCATAATAGATGCTTATTGACTCTTTGCTTTATATATAGAGAGGAGCAGAGAGTCCTGGATCAGAGAGTAATGCTTATTCCCTTCCCTTCCTCTACCTGACAAGATACATTTGGAGTATTCTGTTTTAGTTCCAGGTTCTTTTCAGGAAGGGTATTGATTAAGCTTGGGCATGATAAGATGAAGTCAAGGAGAGGAAAGGATTCCAGATCACAAATAAATAAATGAAGAAAGCGAGGATTAAGATCTTACTCTGTGCAAAGCACTGGTAATCCAGACAAGTAAGAAATTCTCTGCTCTTGGGAAGTTTGCATTCTTTGGGAAAGTTTTGCCTATAAGTGAGATGGAAAGGTCCCATGGTCCTTAGCAGCAAAACAAATACTAATGGTCCCTCTTTAATGCCCTTTCCAGTGATGAAATCCTATCAGTTTCTGATATTGAACCATTTGATAAAGGCAGAGACTGAGTGGGGGGGGGGAGACTTTTCTTTTCTGGGTCTTCAGTAGCTGTGGCTTTAGTATTTGCAGGAGGTGTGGTTCCCCAGAAGAACAGTTTTCACATTCATA
>NW_025366166.1:0-3392 GCF_016433145.1 Gracilinanus agilis | reverse complement strand
GAGCTAACATAATAAAAATGACCATTCTACCCAAAGTAATTTACCTATTTAGCACCATACCTATCAAACTACCAAAAATCTTTTTCACTGAATTAGGAAAAACTATAACAAAGTTCATTTGGAATAACAAAAGATCAAGAATATCAAGGGAAATAATGAAAAAAAATGTGAAGGAAGGGGGCCTAGCAGTACCAGATATTAAACTATACTATAAAGCAGCGATCATCAAAACGGTATGGTACTGGCTAAGAGACAGAAGGGAGGATCAGTGGAATAGATTTGGGGTAAGTGACGTCAGCAAGACAGTGTATGATAAACCCAAAGAGCCCAATTTTTGGGACAAAAATCCACTATTTGTTAAAAACTGTTGGGAAATTTGGAAAACAATATGGGAGAGATTAGGTTTAGATCAACATCTCACACCCTACACCAAGATAAATTCAGAATGGGTGAATGACTTGAATATAAAGAGGGAAACTATAAATAAGTTAAGTGAACACAGAATAGTATACTTGTCAGATCTCTGGGAAAGGAAAGATATAACTATAAATACTTGTTACAGTGTATAGGAAACAAAGATACTTCCATTTGGGAAGATCATTGCCAGAACATTGGGGTAGTTGAGAGGGAGTGTCCAGTTCAACCTGTTTCTGATGATATTCAGTGAAACTTTACCCCAAGAATAATTATGGGCTGGCTAAGTTTTCTTGTCAGGACTACCTGAATCTGTTATATTTTTGCAAGTGATTTTTCAGTAGGAGACTCATTTTAATATTTTTTATTCTGGGGAGAAGAAATTAGATATTCCTAGGTGTTATGTTGATAAATAACAGATATCTGGGGAAGCAGATAATTATGCCAGGGCCAGTAACCTCCAAGACACAGACACTGATTGACAAGCTTCAGTGAGAAGGGAGGGGGTTAGACACTCCTGACTCTCAAACCCCTCCCCCCAAGCAGTTGAAGTTTCAGTTGGAAAAATGGAGAACTGACTGAGGTTCTTCAAGTAAGTTTCTGCTATGGCTAATCTCTAATGATGTTCCCCTTTCTTTAACTAATATTCCCCACAGGTCTGATAGAGGAATAAGTAGAAGCTAGTTATCTAAATGTTGAAGAACTGAGACAGATGATCTTAAATCTGGCAGCTGACAGGATTGAAGCTAGATGACCAGACTTGAGCAGTGAGTATCCCCCAAATAATTCCCAAGCACAGATATTGTAGGTAAAGCTTATATTAAGAAGTAAAAGGAAAAGCTAGAGGGCGTAATTAGGTTTTAAATAAGGAAAGGTGACCCTGATCTGTTAGGTTGAAGCTGCCCTTTCCCCCATAGGAGGGGGTAAAGGGCACTTAACTAAACTGGCTCTCTTGCTAATAGTGAATATATCTAATCACTAAATCATTGTTATATTAATATTGATAAGGATTAACCCTACAAAGCTGGCTAACCTCTGAGTAGAAACCATGATGGCTTATGCCACCATGGCCGCTCAGGTGAACCCCCCAAGTCAGGAGCAGTAAGCAGTGAATCTGCTCACCTCAACCCCCACAAAGCAACTGTCTCAACCCTTCTCAACTACCCCCTCACCCAAAGTTCTCCAGGGGGGTCCCCTGGAATTCTGGGTGAGGCTGTCCCTGTATTTTTCAGGGATTCCATGCTACCATCTCTACATAACATAGGATAGCTAAAAGGATGAAGTACAGCTCATAACATGTAGTTATAATAGGATGATAACAATGAAAAATAACATAGACTATACCTAGAGATCTCTGATTTGGGGAATATTGTCCTCTGTTTTACTGAGTATAGTAGAAAGGCTTGGAATTTGGATAACTGGGTTCATTTAGAATATTGGACTTGGAATTAGGGTAACCTAGCTATTCCATATTCTAATTACGTAGCTGTGATAGGATGAGGGATTCTCCCATTTTCTCAAAATAGAAATTAGTTTTCTCTTAAAGCTGATCAATGCCTGCTTTCCTTGACCAGCTCCAAATCACCAAAAAGCATAAAAAATATCTCACCTATGGAGAGGAGTCCCTTTAACTTGGTGGATCTCTAAAGTCCATACAAATTACCATACCTCACCCTACTGAAGAGACTCATTTCCATATGGAAACAAAGTAGAGGGTGGTAAATCTATAGAAGGTAAATGTTATTTTATCCTTCTTATATATCTTTGCTGGGTTTTAGGGCAAAGAAAACATTTTGTTAACTGTTTAATGATTAGAGTTTGCCTCATTCCATTCCAACATCTAATCTAAACTAACAGGGTCTTTGGCAGTAGGCCCACCACTAACAGTAACCTTGGGAAACACATAACATTTTGATTTCTGGATAAAGTACTTATAGGATCACAGATCTGGAGGTGGAAGGGATCTTAGAAGGCCATCTAGTCTGACTCATATGTTGTATAGTTGAGAAAACGGAGGTCCAAGAACATAAAGGGATTTGTGCAAGGTCACAAAGATAGTTTCAGAGTCAGAATTTGAACATATGTTGCCAGATGCTAAAGGCAAGGTCCTTTCTACTCTACCATGCTGTCTCCTACTTGTGAGAGATGGTGTTATAGAGAGGGGTAGTACAGAGAGAGCAGGCTCACAGCCAGGAAGATCTGATTCAAATGATGTTTTATACACACACACACACACACACACACACACACACACACACACACACACACATATTGGTTGTCCAAATCTGGGCAACTGGCTAGAGTACTGGACCTGAAGTTAAGAAAACATGATTTTAAATCTGGCCTTAGAACTCTGTGATTTTGGGAAAATCACTTAATTTCTGTCTGCCTTAGTTTACTCAGCTGTAAAATGAATATAATAACACCTACCTCCTAGGACTTGTGAAGATCAAATAAGATACCTTTAAAGTACTTTGAAAACCTTGAAGTGGTATATAAATACTTGCTATTATTAATAATTATTCTCTCAATGTCCCAAGGCTTTAAGATGATAAATTATAGAAGAGTTACACAGATTTGTATTGGTATGAATTTTCTACATTAATCATATCTTGGGCCAGGCCAAAAAATAAATAAAAAGAGAAAAAGAGTTCAGACTTCCTCTCATATGATTGTTGGGAGGATCACATGACATAATGCATGATAAGTATAATGTGTAATATCAATATGGGCTATTCACTATAATTATCAGGAGTGATATCACCAAAAAAATCCAAGCATAGTGTTTGTACCTTATGTTCTGTTGCATTTCCCCCCTCATTAATGTGAATGAAAGAAAAATCATTTATTAAGTACTTCCTATGTGCAAAGCACTTGGCTAAGTGAAACAAATAGAAAAGTAAGATATCTCTATTTTCCAAAAGCTCCATTTTGACTATATATATATGTTATATTATATTATTTATATAATATAATTA
>NW_025366165.1:0-8002 GCF_016433145.1 Gracilinanus agilis | reverse complement strand
CTTCCTTCCTTCCTTCTTTCCTTCCTTCCTCCTTCCCTCTTTCCCTTCCTTCCCCTTGTAGCTCTCTATTCTAAGAGAAAACAGTCAAATAAAGGTGGAAAGGCACAGTCATCTATCTTTGAAGGATTTAGAACAAATTGCTGGGACCAGACGGTTCATAGGCAGAGTGCTAGAGATTGGAGCTATTGTCCCTAGAAAGCTTCTGTTAACATGACCTCATCCCTTCCATTTATACTTCATCTCTGATCCATTTGTCAGAGTTAATTTACCAGCTGAAATGTTTGCTGTCTTTGCCACTTTGGAAAACACAGAGAGCCCTATGGGGAGAGGGAAGACAGATAGGCTCAATGGCACTCTTGCATTGCCACGCCCTGGAAAGCAGTCTCCCTTAGTGTAGGAGAGGTGCACTGTCAGGGTGAGAAGTCTCTGGAAAAGCTCCTGTATTCCAGGAAATGAGTGCTGTGCTTTTAGCAATTCAAAAGTCAAGCCCCTCAGTTTCATCAGCTATATAATGAGAGGGCTGCTAAGGTCCTTCCCTGAGTCCTGTGATCCTATTAGAGAGAGAAGGGATTTCCCTTTGTCTTAAAGAACAACTACCATCAGCATAGTGTAAAGCAGTGGACCTCTCCTTTCTTTGGCATGTACTTCTTTTTTGACTATCCAAAAATATTTCTGGGAACTCCCCAAAATTCAATCATTCATTCAGCAAATATTATGATGTCTCAATTAGTAGCACAAAACTAGGAATTGGGATTATAAGAACACATATAAAATGCTCATACCTCGAAGAGTCTACATTCTTTTGATGTGAATTCAAGGGAGCAACATAAGCAGATTAATCCACCAATAAGCATTTATTAAGTATCTCCTATACTGCAATAATTTTTTTCTAAGTGCTAAGCAACTAGGTAGTACAATGGAGAGAGTGCCACCTTGGAATTAGGGAGACCCAAGTTCAAATTCAGCCTTAGATCCTTATGAGCTATGCTACCCTGGGCAAGTCATTTGACCTCTGTCTGCCTAAACTCCCTGAACTGTAAAATGGAGGTAATAACAATGTCTACCCCCCAGGGATGTCGTAGGACCAAATGAAATGATATTTATGAGGCATTTAGCACAGTGCCTGGCACATAGAAGGTGATATATAAAAATGCTTATTCCCTTAAAATCCTCTTTCATAGCAGGACAAAGATGAAACCCATCTACAAGGAGTTGATGTCCTATCAGGGGAGACAATATGCATATGTATGAATGTAAATGGTGGGCTGTCCAAGTAGGGTCAAAATTGGAGAAATTTCAGTATTCATCTTGCTGTATACCAGATGCATCCTTGGGGAACCTGCTTCTTTAAATGTGGGATCATGCAAAATGGAAAGTCTGCTTTCTCATTCAGAACATGCCCAAATATTGTGGGTCTATTTCCTGTCTGATTAGTGTAGCAAATAAAAGTCTTTTAGTTGACTAATAGATTGGAACTGAGTGTGCGTGAAAAAACAATAACCAGAGACAATTGCTCTTTTCTGGTTGTAATAGAAGACATGTTGAAAGTTTCCATGTCTTACCCACTGGATTAGATCGCTTTGTTTCTTTACCTTGTGGTTTTTAATCTTTTTGTCCTCAGGTTAATGATCATTGGAGATGCAATGGGGCCAAACTATAACTTTGTCTGCTTGGAAAAATTGAAAGGTCCATCAGAGGTCCAAGAAAAAGAGTCCAAAGAGAGTGTTTTTCAGTAGCAAAAACAGGTGAAGACTACCACCCCAAGAAGTGACTGGCAAGATGGATCATCTCAGAGTAGCCGAGTAGCTGTATATCTTGCAGGAAGAGAGTGACTTGTCTAAAATCTGTTAACCTTAGCAATAAGCATGGTGGGGAAAATGTGCATGGCAGCCATTTTAAACTCATTTTCTTGGGGCAGCTTGGTGACTCAGTGGATTGAGAGTTAGACCTAGAGACAGGAGGTCCTAGGTGCAAATTTGGCCTCAGACATTTCCTAGCGGTGTGACCTTGAGCAGGTCACTTGACCCCCCCCATCACCTAACCCTTACCACTCTTCTGCCTTGGAGCCAGTAAACAGTATTGACTCCAAGATGGAAGGTAAGGGTTTAAAAATAAATAAATAAATAAACTTACTTTCTCCAGGGACCACGGTGGTAGAGGGAATGGTTTGTTACATTTTGGAATGACTGATGTTTTCTACTTCTATTCTTTGTATATCTGCTCTGTAAATGTCTCTTTGTAAAATCTAATTCATATTAATTGTCAACAATAATGACAAAATATAATTGGTTAGGTGATAGGCAATAATCTTTGGATGTCAATATTGCACAGATGAGATATCAAAATGGTGGACTTTATGGGCTACATAATTATATGCAAGATAGAAGCATCTAGGTGGTTCATTGGACAGAAGATTGCAATTGGAGTCAGGAAGACCTGACTTCAAATCCAGTCTCAGACACTTGCTAGCTGTGTGCAAGTCGCTCAGACTCTGTCTCACTCAATTTCCATATCTATTGTATAGGGATAAATAATAGCACCTATCTCTAAAGGGACTATGAGGATAAAATGAGATAATATTTGAAAAGTGATTTTCAAATATCAAAGTACTTTATAAATGCTAATTATTATTAATGTTGTTGTTATTAAATAAATTAGGAAAGAGAGCATATTGACATCTATGATGATGAGGAATGACTTCATGCAATTGGTTGGTCTTGAAGTGGACTAGAAATTTTAAGAGGTGACATTAACAGGAACTATAGCCCAGGCATGATGGATCACCACTGAAAAAGTGTGGAGATTGGAAATGGCATGCCATGGATAGGAAAAGTAAGAAGCTAATTTGATTGGATTGTATTTCCATGAAGGGAAATCATATTCAATATGGCTAGAGAGTTAGGTTGAACCAGGTGATAAATGACAAATATAGAGTTTGTAATTGACTTTATTTTTTAGTATTTTTAAACCCTCACCTTCACCTTCTGTCTTACAATCAACATTGTGTATTGGTTCTAAGGCAGAAGAGTGGTAAGGGCTAGGCAATGGGGGTTCAGTGACTTGCCCAGGGTTATACAGCTATGAAGATTCTGAGGCCAGATTTGAACCTAGGACCTCCCATCTCTTGACCTGCCTCTCAATCCACTAGGTCACCCAATGGCCCCTATTATCTACTTTAGAGGGAGCTATTAGAGTTTATTGAGAAGGAGAGTGACATAGTCAACCACACACTTTAGTGAAATGACTTTAGCAACTGCATGGAGGATGGAGTAGAGAAGGGGAGACCTGAGACAGAAAGAGCAATAGGGAGGCTCCTGTGGTAGCCTGGATGAGATGTGATAAAGCTCTGAATGAGACTTTAGACAAAGTGGAAGAGGAGGAAGCTGTATTAGATGTCATAGAAATAGAAATGACAAGATGTATGGTGTGTGGAGTGAGAGTGAAGGATCAAGAGCTATATTGATATCAGGGTATACAGATGGAAAATATAGCCAAAATTAAATGCAAAGTAATACAGGAAGGGGAGGGCAATTAACAACAGATGAAGAAGGAAAGGCTCCATCTAGAAGATAGTTGTCTATTTGTATCCACTGACCTAGAAAATGGCAAAAAGCTTCCATAAATTCAAAAATGGTTTTGAGTGACTTTTTATTTCATTAATCCCAATAGCATTTACATACATTTGACAACTAAGACAAAACAGCCACCATAGAAGTTGTTGTTTATTCTAATACTGAGTCATTTAATGAGATAGACTTTTTACAATAACTCATTGCTCTACCAGAAGGAAAACCAAAGTGAGAGTAAAACAAACAAACAAACAAAAACAAAACAAAACAAACAAACAAAAAACAATTACACATGGAGTCAAAGAACCTGTGTTCAGATCTTGGCTCTGGCATGTTCTTTTCTTCATGCTTTAGTGTCTCCATCTGTAAAATGGAGGGACTTGGCTATATTGTATCTGGTACCTTCCTGGTTACTTCATGAATATACCTTTCACTTTTGCAAGTAGAGATTATCACATAGAGTTGAGAGGCTTTGCAAACTTTGGACTCACTGGGATTTGATCAATGCCAAATTCATCCATGGGATTATCCTTGGGTATATAGAGTCATACATGTATGTGTGTGCACACATAAGTGTATGTGTTCTTAATAACAATAATGATTTATAAAGATTTATTTAAAAACTCATATATTTAATATTTTAAAATAATTTTATGTATGTTGCCTTACTTGAATCTTAGAAGAATCCTATGAAGTGAGGGTGGTAGGTATTATTATCCCTACTTATTTACCAGATGAGAAATTCGAGATATGATAGTGATGAAGTGACTTACTCAAGGTCACATAACTAATAAGTATCAAAGGCAAAATTTGAGGTCAGAAATTTCAGACCTCAAGCCAAGCCCTCTATATACAATGCACCTTGCCTCTAGCTAATGCGATTGTTGGTGTTCATGCTTCATTCATTTCCTACTCTTGAGTTTTTCCTGGCAAAGATACTGGAATGCTTTGCATTGCTTTCTCCAGCTTGTTTTACAGACAAGAAGTGCAAGTAAGTTTAATTGACTTACCCAGGGTATCACAGCTAGTAAGTATCTGAGACCAGGCTTGAACTCATGAAATAGAGTTTTCCTGAGTCCAAGGCTGGCACTCTAACATCCTTTTAAAATGGGTGATCCTAGCTTTCTATAGCTGGTTTGTAAATTAGATTTTCCTACACAGAATTGTCTCTGCTGAGAATTGCATGAATGCTCCCAGCTACATAAGCTTGTGTAGTCACCCCATAGGACCGAGACCACAGGTGTAGAGCTCTTAGAGTTTATTAATTCACTCCAACACTGCCATTCAGCATTTGGATCCCTGAATGCAGTTTCCTCAGGAGCTGTGAATAGTACAAAGAAATGCTGAGCTGCAGTTCCCCCAGTACCATCCTGACTACAATGGCTAATGACCTCTAGTTCTCTTGTCTCTTTTTCTTTTTTAAAATTTTTATTTATTTTAAAGTATCTTTCCAGGGTTTCAGGATTAATGTTCTCTCCCTTCCTTCTTCCCTTCCCACTCCTGGAGCTGACAAGTAATTCCACTCCATTGTACATGTGTTATCACTCAATACCTATTTCCATATTATTCATTTTTGTAATAGGATAATCTTTCCAAACCAAAACCCCAAGTCCTATACCCCTGTTAACTAGTGATAAATCATACATTTTTCTTCTGCATTTCTACTCCCATAGTTCTTTCTCTAGAGGTGGGTAGCATTCTTTCCCATAAGTCCCTTAGAATTGTCCTGGATCATTGCATTGCTATTAGTAGCAAAGTCTGTGTACCATGTTCTCCTGGTTCTGCTCATTTCACTCCTTATCAGTTCATGGAGGTCTTTCCAGTTCATATAGAAATCAAACAGTTCATTATTCCTTAGAGCACAAGAGTATTCCATCACCATCAGATACCATAATTTGTTCTGCTATCCCCCAATTGAGAGACACCCCTCATTCTCCAAGTTTTTGACACCACAAAAAGTGTAGCTATGAATATTTTTGTACTCCTTTATATTATCTCTTTGGGGTACAAACCTAGTAGTGGTATTGCTGGATCATTCTTGTAAAGCTCTTTAGGCATAATTCCACATCATCCTATCTCTCTTTCTGATGATGATCTTTGCCTCTCCAAGTCTTTGTAGTCTGTTACCACATTGTTTCAGCTCATTAATGCGTTTGAGGGTCAGGAATCAGCTTGGTAGGTAGAGTGTGGAATGAAGGAAGCTGGTAGAAATATCACTGAGCAAATTTCCCATCTCCTTGTTCATATTTTGATAAAATTGATATCTTTTATCATATATAAAACTGATACTAGCATATCTCATATGACAGCCACCCCTGAACTTTCCCTTAAAACACAGCAAAATCACCCCTTATGATAGCATATGAAATGTCCTGTGCCTATAGCGTCCCATTTTCCACTAAGAGGTGGGAGTATAGATAGACAGACACTAAATAGATTTAGACACAGATGTATAGTTGGCTAGACAGATATGTGTATAATGAATGGAAGTTTCTGGAGGCTGTAGTTTTAAATCTTTAAATATTAATTTATTAATGACTGCTCAAGATTTCTAACTAGGCAGCAGATGCCTTTCACAATCCAAAAAGGCATCATAGAACTTGAGTGAGGCAGAAGGTGGGGAGAGAGAGCAAGGAGTAAGACAGCTTGGCTAGGGAAAGAGAGAACAGAGATTTAAACATGAGCAACTAAGCTGCTAAGCTGGGCCAGGAGAGAAACAGTGCAGCCAGAAGATAGAAGCAAAAACAGGTAGACAGGAGAGCCAGGCCAGAGTGAGACAGACAAAAGAGGCTGACTTCCTCTCCCGCGTGTCCTATAAACCCTCATGATATCATCCTCCAGTCCCTTCCCAGGACATCCTAAGTGGTTTCTAATTAGAAAATGGAAACATGGAAAGTGGAATCAGACCCCAAAACTCCTTCATCACAAGAATGGGAGTGTCCTGAGGATGCCAAGAGACTTACCAAGTGATTGCCAAAATGGCTGAATAGGGCCCACTTCCCAACATGGCAGCTGCCTCGCTGACTTCATTACCTAAGAGAGTTCCTGCTCACAAATAAGGATCAGGTCTCTCTTCTGCCTGTAAAATATCTAGACAAAGAAAGGAGGAACTCACCCAGTTTCATAGTCCAGAGGAAGAGATGATTTGCTTTAGCTTTAAAATCAACCCATTCATTCTGACCCCCAAATATATATTGGGTGGGGTGGAAAAAGGAAAAAAAGCTTTTTGGTTAAACCCCAATCCAACATTAATTTTCCACAGGTGGATGGTTGGATAGATAGGCAGTTAGATAGATAGATAGATAGATAGATAGATAGATAGATATAGATAGATAGATAGATAGATAGATAGATAGATAGATAGATGAATAGACAGACAAATAAAACATTATTAAGCATTTCTTTGTGCCAGGCACTGTGCTAAGCACTGGGGATTCACATAAATGGACAAGAAAGTCTTTACTGTTAAGGAACTTACATTCTATTCTAATAGAAGAAAAACTTAAAAGGCAGGTGGAGACAGAACTAAGCTATGTAAGCAAGATGTGAAGTGGATGCCTGGCTTTTGACAAAATAAGGCCAATCAAACCAATCAGAACCCAAACTGGTTCTAAGATCAGAGCCCATGATTTGTTTGGGGGGAATGAGGAATGATGGTCAGAGTATAGGAAGCAGTATTTAGAGCTGGTGGCCACGACATATTCATCCAGTTATTTGTCCTTCCAGATGAAGGTTGCTCATTGAGATTAATCTGGGTGCAGTTGCCTTGTAGTGGTGTTTACATTCTTTGTCTATGTTACTTTCTAGGTTCTGCTCATGTCAATTCATTCAAGTCTCCACATTCCCTAAATTCCTCATATACTTTATTTCTCGACATACTCATTATTCTGTGATATCCATGTAACATTATTTGTTTTCACATGATGGACAACTACTTTATTTCCAGGTTTCATTACTAGAAAAGTGTTCTTATGCGTATTTTGTTACAAATGGAATCTTCCTGCCTTTGGTCTACTTGGGTCTCAGGAGTAGTAGATTCTCTGGGTCAAAGGATGACTTTTCTCTAATAATTGAAAATTATTTCCCAGAATGATTGGACCAAGCCACAATGCCACCTACAGTGTGATGACACCTCCAAAAATCTCAACTTCCACTCTTTTTACCATATTTACTAATCTGATCCCCATCTCCTAATTCTTTATTCCATTGTTGTTGTAGTATCATTTTTCATTTGCATCTGACTCTTTTCCTTCTCCAGATAATTTTACAGATAAGAAACTGAGGCAAACAGGGGTAAGTGGCTTATCCATAAATATAGTTACCAAATGTCTGAGTCCAGATTTGAGCTCCCAGTGTTTGAGTGTTCCTGACTAGAACTGGCACTTTATCCACTGTACCATCCACTTGCCACCTGATATATATATATATATATA
>NW_025366164.1:0-4055 GCF_016433145.1 Gracilinanus agilis | reverse complement strand
TGTCAATGCCAAACAACAAATTACACAAGGAACCAGAAGGAATAGCACAGGCATTCATTTCATCACGGAATTTCAATTTGAATAAACTGATCTTATTCCATAGCCACAAAAAAAACAAAAAAAAAAACAAAACAAAAAAAAAAAACAGAAAAGCAATTAGCATAGGAGAGTACAGATAGCAAAATAGTTCAATATGTCTCCCGAAATCACATATTCTGCAAAGGTGAACCTAGTCCTCAATGAAAAACATGAACCTTACACAAAAGAGGGGCAGGTATAGCATTTCTAGAGGAATGAAAAAGGTAAGTACATATTTGACTTGCAAAAAGCCCAAACAAGAGAAACCCAAGAAAAATAAATGATCATCAAGAAAAGGCTGAGCAATGATAACAATTTTCTTGTGGTTTCTAGGCTACGTTGTTGTTTTTAATGAAATTATATATAGAGAGAAGAGAACCAAGAAGGATAATTAAGGGACAAAAAGAATCTAGGAAGGAAATGAGCATTTATTAAGCACCTATGTAATGCACCAAGCACTATGCTAAGTGTTTTATAAATACTATCTCATTTGATGCTTTTAACAATTATTTCTGTTTTATAATTGAACAAACCAAGGCAGACAGAGGTTAAGTGATTTGCCCAGGATCACACAGCTAGTGTCTAAGAAGCTCAAATTCAGTACTTCAGAAGTTCTACTTCTTATGAGGGATATAAAAGTATGTGGTTAATAAATGAGAGAATGGACTTCAGAATAAGTAAGTCCAGAGAGGACTGATGAACTCTGAATGCAAACTGAAGTATGATTTTTTTTCACTTTGTTTTTCTTGCTTTTTGGCAACATGACTAATATGGAAATGTGTCATGTGATCTCACATGAATATTTCACATATAATAATTTCATATATACAATATTGCTCACTCAACAGGAAAGGAGGGAGAGAATTCAAATTTTTTGAAAGAGTGTTAAAAATAAATAAGTGTGTGAATGGATAAATAAATGAATAATAAATAATAAATGAATGAATGAATAGCATGGTTGAGATATAATGAGGTCCTGAAATAGCTTGGTGGTAAAAGAGGTGGAAAGAAGAGGAAAGGGAAAATACTACTAAGGAAGAAGTTGTGAAAAATTGTTCATTTTTCTTCATCTAACACTGTTTTTCAGAAAGTCTTTAGAGACTTAATTAGAGGAGTTTTATTCTGCCATACTGCAACTCTTGAATTTTAAGTGTCCAGGTCAACTAGGTTGCACAGTGGTTAGAACAATGGGCTTGGAATCAGGAAGACTCATCTTCATGAGTTCAAATCTGGCTATATGGGGGCAGCTGGGTAGCTCAGTGGATTGAGAGCCAGGCCTAGAGATGAGAGGTCCTAGGTTCAAATTTGGCCTCAGACACTTCCCAGCTGTGTGATCCTGGGCAAGTCTCTTGACCCCCATTGCCTACCCTTACCAATCTTCTGCCTTGGAGCCAATACACAGACTTGACTTCAAGACAGAAGGTATGGGTTTAAAAAAAATTTTTTTTTTTAAATCTGGCCATAGACACTAACCATGTAACTGGGCAAATCAGTTAATCCTGTTTGCCTCCGTTTCTCGTCTATAAAATGAGTTGGAGAAGGAAATAACAAACCATTCTAGTATCTTTCACAAGACAAGTATTTTTTGAGTGCTTCATTTTTAGCAGTCTGAGGACTGAGGGGGGAAATTCCTAACTTCCGGACCAGCAATCCCTTAAGAAAGGCTTCCCTTGTATCTGAGTCCTGCCTGGTCCCCTTCTGGTAGCAATTAAATTCTACTCCCCCCCCTCCCAGATTCCTTTAAAGTGGGTTCTTGGTGGAACCCACCTACTGCATCTTGAAAATAATTTGGTGAAACAATTCTTTTCTGAGAGCGAAATCACCTGGTCCAGGCTTCCTGGGGAAGTCTAGGCAATAGAATGACCTTTACTTTCCGAGTAACTAACTCATAGAAGCACAGGCAGGGCAGAGGTTGCCCCAAGGGAAAAATATTCATTCAAACCTTCAGTCTAAATATTTATTAAATACCAGTCAACTCAGTCATGAGGTCTCATTCTAATTCCCTTCATAGGCGTTATTAACCTGGAATTCATGATCTTTAAAATATAGTAATAAATATTATTTTGGTAATTCTTTAAAATATAACAATGAAATAAATAAATGATATATATAATATATAATAAAATATATAACTAGGAAAATGTACTTATCTCCTCTCTTTACAGAGGTAAGAGTCATATATACCATCAATAGATAAGGAATATCATATATTTCATCAGATTTGGTTGGTTTTTCAGAGCTGTTTCACTAAAAAAGATTTCCTTTGTAATCATATGTATTTTATCTTATTCACTTAAAAATCTTATGGGCCTGCCTCAGACATGTCATATGATCCTGTCACTTAGCTCCAATTTCCCTAGTCCTTAACTGCTCTTTTGCCTTGGAACCAATACTTAGTAGCAATTGTAAGACAGAAGGTAAGGGTTTAAAAAAAAACCAAAAACATTATGCTGGGAAAGGAGAAAGGAACAAGTGTTTTTAAAATAACATTTTATTTTTTCCCTATTTACATATGAAAACAATTTTTAACATTCGTTGTGTTTGTTTGTCTGTTTGTTGAATTACAAATGTTTTCTGTCCCTTCTCCCCTCCCTGAGATGGTAAGCAATCTGATATAGATTTCACAGAAAGAAGTCTTTTTAAAGAGCTCTCTATGTACCAGGTACCTGTGCTAAGCACTTTACAAATATTCTCTCACTTAATACTCCCAACCATCCTGCAAAGTAGGTGCTATTATTATCCTCATTTTACAGCTGAGGACACTGAGGCAGACAGAGGGTAAGTGGCTCACCTAGGTTCACCCCATCTGGTAACAGTCTGAGGCTAGATTTAAATCCAGGTTTTCCTCATTCCAGGCCCAGCGCTCTATCCCCTGCCCCAGCCAGCTCCTAAAGAAGAAGTCAGTAAGCTTCGCCATTCTGCCATCCTTGGCATCAAAAAAAGAGGTTAAATGTTCCAGCCTTTGCAAGGACCTCCATGAACCACTGCAGAATGAAATAAGCAGAACCAAAACATTGTACACAGTAACAACAATGGAATGATCAATAGTAATAATAGACTTAGCTACTATCAGCAATAATGATCCAGGACAATTCTTTTTTTTTTTTTTTTTTTTTTAACCCTTGTACTTCGGTGTATTGTCTCATAGGTGGAAGAGTGGTAAGGGTGGGCAATGGGGGTCAAGTGACTTGCCCAGGGTCATACAGCTGGGAAGTGGCTGAGGCTGGGTTTGAACCTAGGACCTCCTGTCTCTAGGCCTGACTCACTCCACTGAGCTACCCAGCTGCCCAATCCAGGACAATTCTGAAGGACTTATGACAAAGACTGTTGGAGTAGGAATGCAGATGAAAACATATGATTTATCACTTGTTTATTTAGGTATATGGTTGGGGTTTTAGTTTTATTAGATTATTTACTTAGAAAAATGAATCATATGGAAATATGTTTGTGTGATAATAAATGTATAATCCAGATTGAATTGCTTGTCATCTCCAGGAGCAGGGAGGGAAGAAGGAAAGGAGACAATATGGATCGTATAACTTTGGAAAACTCTTGTGGAAATTTGTTATATAAATAAATAAATGGATGAATGAGTAAATAAATAAGTAAATAAATAAATGATACCTGGGAGAGAAAAAAAGAATTCCAGCCTTAAGGGGAACCATGAAAGAAGAGAAAGTGCTCCTCTTACCTAAAATCACTAAGCCCCTCTGTTATCTCAATTCATTCTTAGAGGCTGACCATTTTTTAAACAGAAAGGAAGTCTGTGGGACTTACTTACTTACCTTCCCTGGGGAAAAGAAAAGCATTGGTTAGGATAATCATTTCTCCCTTCAGGATAAGGAAGCTCTGGTGCCCCAAGCAAGTCAACCTGAGATTTGAGGATTATCCATCTAGAATTGAAAAGAAATTTAGGGACAGTTAGGTTAGGCTCTAGGAAGGAAGGAAGGAAGGAAGGAAGGAAGGAAGGAAGGAAG
>NW_025366163.1:0-1016 GCF_016433145.1 Gracilinanus agilis | reverse complement strand
GGAAAAGTGTGTGCGTTATTTGGCATTGAAGAACTTGAGTCCAAATCCTAATTCAACACATTACCTGTGTGACTATAGACAAGTTGATTTTATGCATTCCTTCTCTATTCATCTCAAAGATGAGTTTTAAAACCTTTCCTAGTTTTAAATCTATGAGTCATGTATCAAGAGTCTTTTTAAAAATTTTTTAAACATTTATTAATATTCATTTTTAACATGGTTACATGATTCATGCTCCTACTTTCCCCTTCACCCCCCGCACTCCCCCCACCCATGGCCGATGCACATTTCCACTAGTTTTGTCATGTGTCTTTGATCAAGACCTATTTCCAAATTGTTGGTAGTTGCATTGGTGTGGTAGTTTCGAGTCCACACCCTCAATCATGTCCATCCAGACCCATGCGTTCAAGCAGTTGTTTTTCTTATATGTTTCCTCTCCTGCAGTCCTTCCTCTGAATGTGGGCAGCGTTCTTTACCATAAATCCCTCTGAATTGTCCTGGGTCACTGTATTGCTGCTGGTACAGAGGTCCATTACATTCAATTTTACCAAAGTATATCAGTCTCTGTGTACAATGTTCTTCTGGCTCTGCTCCTTTCGCTCTGCATCAGTTCCTGGAGGTCTCTCCAGTTCGCCTGGAACTCCTCCAGTTTATTATTCCTTTTAGTACAATAGTATTCCATCACCCGCATATACCACAGTTTGTTCAGCCATTCCCCAAATGAAGGACATACCCTCCTTTTCCAATTTGTTGCCATCACAAAAAGCACAGCTATAAATATTTTCGTACAAGTCTGTTTATCTATGATCTCTTTCGGGTACAAACGCAGCAATGGTATGGCTGGTTCAAAGGGCAGGCATTCTTTTATAGCCCTTTGAGCATGATTCCAAATTGCCAGCCAGATTGGCTGGATCAGTTCACAGCTCCACCAGCAATGCATTAATGTCCAAATTTGGCCACATCCCCTCCAACATTCATTACTCTCCCCTTCTTTCATTTTAGCCAATCTCCTAGGT
>NW_025366162.1:0-1625 GCF_016433145.1 Gracilinanus agilis | reverse complement strand
TATATATATATATTCAGTCAACAACATGGTTTGGTGGGTTGAATAATGCACATTATTTTTAAGAAAATGGGGATTTTAAAGAAAATAGTGGAAACTATCCAAAGAATTTACCCCTATGATTCCCCTACCTCCAATTAGAATGAGTTTAATGATCAAAATATGTAAATATGTTATTTGAGGAACCTTAGAAACTACCCCACATTACAGAATGCTATTAAAATTTAGGTCCTAATTAATATTTAACAAGTCAAGATTAGCAGCTAAAATTGCACCTCAGAAAGTTACTATCTTGGGGGAAGTTGGATGGCTCAGTGGATTGAGAACCAGACCTAGAGATAGGAAGTCCTAGATTCAACTCTGGCCTCAGACATTTCCTAGCTGTGTGACTCTGAGCAAATCACCTAACCCCTATTGTCTCACCCTTACAACTCTGATTCTAAGACAGAAGGTAAGGGTTTAAAAAAAAGTTACTATCTTTCGTGAACTGATGGACCATAAACCCTCATAACACAAGTATAAATCTCAAAGCAGCCTAAAGAACTTACCCAACAAAAAGAACTACAATTATAGCATTATCACTGATGGGATTTTTGCCCACAATTACCTGGACATAATATTGATTCATTAAAAAATTTGTAAAAAATTGCTCTGTTTTAACTCTACTCTATTTACCTCTTGTTTGCTATAAATATATGGTGTGTGTCTACATTTGTTGTTTTCCTCATTATAATGTGGCTTCTTGAGGTCAGGAAACATTTTTTATGGTTATTATTTGTTTTGTTTTGTTTTTCCTTTCTTTATATTCTAGTACTTAGCAAAGTGCCTGGCACATAATGTTGTTGTTTTTTTTTTTTTAGAACTGTCTTATTTTTCATGACCCATTTAAGGTTTTCTTAGCAAAGAGGATGGAATGGTTTGTCAAGTCCTTTTTCCAGATCACTTTATAGATGAGGAAACTGAGGCAAATGAGGTTAATTAAGTGACTTGCCCAGAGTTACACAGCTAGTATGTGTCTTCTAAGGGTTAAATTAGGAATTTTGACAAAATAAGAGAGCAGCTTTAATAACTTAAGTTTTAATGAGAATAGAGTAGAGTTGTAAATTAATATTATCCCTTTAAGCCAGAGAAAAGAAACCTTCTAACAGCTTTAAAAATTATTAAAATTTATTAAAACCCATACCTTCCATCTTGGAGTCAACACTGTGTTATTGGCTCCAAGGTAGAAGAGTGGTAAGGGCTAGGCAATGGGGGTTAAGTGACTTGCCCAGGGCCACACAGCTAGGAAGTGTCTAAGGCCAGATTTGAACCTAGGACCTCCCATCTCTAGGCCTGGCTCTCAATCTACTGAGCCACCCAGCTGACCCCCCAGCAGCTTTTATCCATTAACAATTTAATTTTATTGAAATAAAGAAAATAAAGGAATATAGTAAAATTAATATAGTAAAGGAGAGAAATATAGGAAAGAGGTAGAGAAAGAAATTGCCTAATACCTAACTAGCTACCATATATCTATAACTGCCTATAACATCCTATAAGTGTCTATAAGTGCCATTAGAGAAAGTCCAACTGATCACCCTTCAGCTCAGCTATCCAGGCAGTATCTCTCTCTCTCTCTCTCTCTCTCT
>NW_025366161.1:0-7868 GCF_016433145.1 Gracilinanus agilis | reverse complement strand
GGGGGGCGCGGGGGGGGGTTGAAGGGGAAAGGTGGAGCATGAATCATGTAACCATGTCAAAAATGAATATTAATAAATGTTAAAAAAAAAAAGGTAGTGAGAAGAGAGAGTAGAAGGAAGAAAGGAAGAGAGCTAGTCAGAAGACATTGGTTAAAATCCTACCTTTACAGTTTACCTGGAGCTTAAACTCCCTGAAACTCATTTTCATCATCTTCAGTATAAGGGGTTTGGCCCAGATGGCCCCTGGAAAATTCAATCATTACTAGATGAAGAAATTGAGACTCAAAGGGGTTAATACTTCTTTACTAGCCCTTTGTAATTAAAATATAATTGATACTTATATGTCACCCAATGGTTAGAGTGTAGGTAAATCATAAAATGGGAACTCTCTCAGCTCTCAGCATTTTCTCAGATTGTCCCCTGTGCCCAGAATTCTCTCCCTCTTCCACTCTCACTTCTGACCCCTCCAGTTTCCTTTAAGTCCCAACTAAATTCCCACCTCCTATAGGAAATGTCTCCAACCCCTCTTAATTCCAGTGGCTTCCTTCTGTTAATCATCTCCGTCTTCTTTTTATCAAGTATGTTGTTTGTTTTGCATATATTTGTTTGCATCCCGGCTCTTCCATTAAATCATAAAATCCTTGAGGGCAGAGACTGTCTTTTGTCTCTTTTTGTATCACCAACAAATATTGTTTGGCATACAGTAGACACATAACAATTTTTTAAATAAAATCCTTACCTTCGATCTTAGAAGCAATACTGTAAGTATTGGTTCCAAAGGAGAAGAGCAATAAGGGCTATGTAATTGGGATCAAGTGATTTGTCCGGGTCACACAGCTAGGAAGTGTCTGGGGTCATATTTGAACCCAGGACCTCCAGACTCCACAACTGGCTCCCTATCCATTGAACTATGTAGCTGACCAATAATAAATGTTTATTGGATTGAACTCTCACCAACAATCCAGCACACAAACTGCCTATGATTGAATAGATAGGTGCTAGGAAATTACCTCAAACACAAGGAAGTTAAAAGTCTTCCTAGGTTCATTTGGCTCAGGGTCAGAGATAGGATTTGAACCCCACCACCTACACCAAATTTTCTATCTACCAACCTCACTCTCTCTACATATGATTAACACATATATCATCTCCTTTCTTCCTTACAACAACCCTGTAGATGTTATCTCTCTCTTACAGATGAGGAAACTAGATTTTAGAGAGGTTAAGGGTACTAGTCCATTGTCACTGCTAAAGTATTGAAATGCTTTTAATAACTTTTAGATATAGCTCTCTGCATTTTCCCATTTCCCCTTCCCTTGTTACGATTGTGTTCATAATCGGTGACAAAAATTCCTTTCACTTATAACTTGATTAACAAATTAAATTTGAAAGGCAGCGTTTGAACCCTCAACTCCAGCATTCCATCCACTAACACTTTCATACCTCTGTAGAGATGATTTGTACATCAGACTTTATTAATGCATTTGTTTGTAAGCAACATGTTTCCATTGGAGCCCCCTGACAACCGAAGAAGACACTACAAATATTATTAGCCCCATTTTACAGAGGAGATCAATAAACCAGTGCTGGGATTTGATCTCAAGCCTTTCAAATTCCAGCTTTCCATTGGCTGCATTTTTGCATGAGAGCCTCCTTCCTCCTGTGAGTCCTTACTCAGAAGGGCTGTGTGATCTTTAGCAGAGATGCTGCTGGGATACGTCACAGTGAGGAAAGGTGAAATGTGTTGGAGCACAATTGGGGTAATCCATTCCAGACATGTGTGTAATGCAGGGGGAAACAGGTGCAAACAATTGAGCCCACTGTCAGTAAGCTCCGGTGATCGCTTTTGATATCTTAATCGTTGGTTGATCCGTGTGCAGCAATGGCAACATCACTGTCATGGCCAGCTGAACATCTGCAAACCTTTTCTAGCTGCTTCTGATGTCCGTGTGAGTCCGTGAAAATCCTGACGTCACAAGAGCCTAAATTGGGCATGATTGCTGCCATTTCCCCTTTTCCGGCTGTAGAGCCGGGGAGTTGACAAATGTCAATAATTGCTAACCATTCACTACTGTTTGTCGTATGCCCCACAAGGCAAGTGTGAAGAAAGATTGCTCTGAGTCTAGGATCTCCGGGCAGCCGTCAGCTTGATAGACTGCGTGTCATTTCTCTCTTGGACAGGGAAGCTATTTGCCTTAGCCAGATCTCTGAATTTTTTAACTTCCTCCCCAACCCCCAGCTGTCTCTTCTTCTCAACCCAATCATGTAAAATAAGCATCTGGAAAAGTCCTAAGAATGAATATATGATTTTGTCATTAGTGAAATGTTTCCGTTCTCCTTTCGACGCAGCGCCACTCTCCAGTGATGGGCAATTATCTACAAGAAAGAGGCTTGTCTCAAAATCAGAGCCATGACTACTAAGTTTCGCACCTGGGGCAGCACACACCAGGACTGGGGCGAGGAGCATAAAACATACCTTCAGATCCCTTTTTTAAAGCCATGACACCTCAAGGCTGCTGCTTGGAGTGGGGCAGGAAGGGTGGAGCCAGGATAGAAAGGGAGATAGAGGTTAGAGAAGGAAAGAGAGATAGAGAAGGAGAAGCAGAGAACCAAGGATGGGATAGTGGAAAAGAGAAGGATTGAACCGGGCCAAGGTAGAGCTCACCTGAGTGTAGCCCAGCCACCATGTCTTCATAATGGTCCTTCTGGTAACTTACTACCTATATTAATTGCCTTCTTGCTAATTAGGTACCAAGATCTATTATTTCTGAGGCTGCTAAAGTATTGAAATGCTTTTAATAACTTTTAGATATAGCTTTCTGCATTTTCCCATTTCCCCTTTCCTTGTTACAATCGTTTTCATAATTGGTGACAAAAATTCCTTTCACTTATAACTTGACTGAGAGACATGTCAACCAGAGGTTGTCAATCTCTGGTACTCATATCAGTCAGTGGTGTATACAAATGGTTTTGACTGGCACCAACTCTTACTCTACCTAAAAAGGAAATACTGTAAAGATTCAGTGGAGAGTTGTAGACATAGATGGAGTTATCATTAGAGACTAAAGAGGGAGAACAGAATCCAGAATTCCAGATCCAGTTCCAGTTCCAGCATGGGGGGGGGGTCCTATTATGTAAGACAGAAGATAGATACCCCATTATGGCAACTCTCCAACATCATTTCTGTGGTCATGGCTTTAGTATCCTCTACTTTTAAGCTTATAGATTCATAGGAAGTTGAAAAGGGCCATAAGAATCATCTACTTAGACCTTTTCTTCTTACAAATGTGGAAACTGAAACACACAACATCCAGAATTTGAACTCAGACCCTTTGACTTCAAATTCAGAGATCTTTCCACTACCCCATGCTGTTCCCTATTTTTTTTTCATTTTTTATAGATGTCTTTTAAAGATGCTTCTTTTAGGGTAGGAATGTTTGGCTAATATAAATGTATAGTAAAAGCTTTCATAGTAGCAACAAAAAAAATCTAAAAACTTAACAAATTGGGAATGGGGAAAACCACTTGGCATAAGAAATCACATTCATAAAATTGGAGTCTTGCTAATTTAATTTAATTTAGAATATGTCTTGCTAATTTAGTACAAAACAAGAGATTCATACAGGATCAGATTCAAATTTTGGATTATATAAACTTGGACTCTAATCCACAACTAGAGAATGCTTTGGACCAAAGTAACTAATGATATATATTCTAACTCCTCCCTGAACTTCCCTTGCACCCCTCCCCAACAAAAAAAATCAGCCAATATATTTACACCCAAACTATGGAATATCTGAGTTTGATTCTCTATCAACTGCTTACATTAAATTTACCTGGGACTATTTTTTTTCATAGGAAAAGGAGGGAAGAGAGGAAAGGTTATTCTATGGAAAAATTATTTACTATAAAAAGACAAGTAACTATACTGTGATTGAGTAAATCTAAGTTCTTTAAAGAGGTCTGGGACAGACTTTACACATAATCATCGTCAAACAAGTTTTTGAGCCACAGACCAGAGTGATTGCTGTCAACAAATGCCCCTATAATGAAGAAAATGCTATTCCTACAGGTTTGTGGAAGAGTTTTCAAGATCCGCTGAGCCTAGAATAAATCTATTGGATAAATTGGGGGCAATGAGATGGTACAGGATGGGGCAGGAGTCAGGAAGACCTCATCTTCCTGAGTTCAAATCTGGCCTCAGACATTACTAGCTTTGTGACCCTGGCAAAGTCATTTAACCTCATTTGCCCTACTTTCTTCATCTGTAAAATGACCTGAAGAAGGAAATAGCAAACCACTCCAGTATCTTTGCCAAGAAAACCCCAAATGCAGTTGCAAAGAGTGAGACAAAACTGAATAATTGGATAAAGATGCAAACAATTTTTCAAAGCAAAGATAAGAAGAATTCTAAGCTCACAGGTTAATAGGACCATAGACTTTAGTACTAGATGGGGCCTTAGAGGCCTTCTGCTACAAACCCTTCATTTTAAAGATGAGGAAACTGAGACCAAAAAGAGGAAATAAGTTGCTCAAATGTGTTCACTTTCCTCCAAGTAGTTCTTATTAATTAAACCCTGAACAAGCAAAAGTTTCTTTTATTTTCATTTTAGTATGAGAAAAAAAATACCTTCAGCATTTTTAATTTCTTAGAGGAACTGTGGCTTTTTAATTACAGTATTATTTTCTGCTTTTAAGGGTTATTCTTTGGAAAAGAGCAAAAAGTTCATCAAAAAAAGGCACCAAATCATGAGATATTGTCCAATAATATCTCATTTCTGAGTTTCTGCTGATTTGAGAAAGGTGAATGCAAAAATAATTCCTGAAGTAAAGACTGTTGCTTAGACATTCTTTTCCCCTGATTGCTTCCATTTGAAAACTGCTGAGCCCATTTATTCCTACATCATTACTCTGCTAGTTCACTCCCCGCCCCCCAACTCCTCAGGAAAAAAAATTTAAATGTCATATTTCATAGCTAACATGCAGGGAAAACTTCTGGCCATGCAATTTTTACAACTTGCATTTTTGTTATCAAAGCCAGAAAAAGAAATCCAGGCGATTGTTTCTGATTTTCAGGTTATTTTCCATGGCCATACAATAAATCTCGATATAAATTAGGCTAGAGCCATAAATCTATAACTTTACTATAAATAAGATTTTTGAGAGGATCATTCTCTTTCTTTCTTGAGTAAAAGTCATATGAAATCCCTATAACTCAATATATGCTTATTTTGTCAGGATCATTTGAACCCTTTTTTCACTTGACTATTCACCTTTTTAGCCAGGAGGGTTGTCTTTTCTCTCTCTGAGCAGAATATACATTACTGAAAATAGAGGTGTGCAAGATTTGTTTCTTTTTGAAATCTTGTGGCTTTCAAAAAATCCAGTCTGGAGTTTATAACTTTATTGATTCTTAGTCAAGCACCTTGAGTTCGTTCGTGAAAATGGGAACAGCTGGGGTGCACAGCTTCCATAAACCGAGCCTCTTTGTCTCCAAGAAGTTACAGGGTCAGCTGGCGATGCTGGCAGAAATTTTACAGTAACTATATCAAGCCCTTTCAGAAAGGCAGTAATACCCACTTAAATGGCTATAAGAGCTTATAAATCTTCAAGACCACTCAGAGAAATCTAAATATCCATGAAGCATTCCACAAGGCAGGGCCAGCCCTAGGCAAAATTGAAAAGAAGGAAAAGTTTGTCTTAGAAGCTTCCCCCTCTCACCATCTTCCTTTGTCCCCTACTCTTGCTGTTCCCACCCCCAAAAGTCTCTTAGCCCAACTCATTCATCAGTGTTCTGTTCTGGGCTAACTGTTAATAAGAAAATGGTTACTGGGAAAGCAATTAAATAGATTAATTCCCCATAAGCTATGAAAGACTTATCATTTAATGTCACCCCTTCCTGGACTATTGGCATTTTAAAAAAATGCCTAGAGGCATCTTAATAATAATCTTCTTGGCTCTATAATCATAAAAAATCTCATTTATATAGCCGTAGGATGTTACTCTTTTAAGGCAGATAGTGACTCATTTTACAGATGGGTGATCAGAAGTGACTTAAGAGGTCTCACTCAAGAATATATAAGCGAAGCTGGGTTAAGATGGCGGCAGAGTAAGAAGCAGCTCTTAACCTCTCCTGACCGAAACACACAAAACTCCTCAAGGGGACATAAAAAAAAGTCCAGATGAACGGAGGAACCCCACAACAGGGCACAGCGTGGAAGACACGTGGAATAGAGGCATTTCCATGCTATAAAGGGGTGAAACAGCTCTCACTAAATCACAGGCTGAGCAACCACCCCACCCCCACCCCCTCCACACACAGCACCCATAGCGCCAAAGCCAGCTAAAAAGAAATAGAGCAAGTTTGGGGCACCCATCAAGTCATTGGCACCTCCGGGACCTGTTCCTGAGAGCAGCAAGATTTAGGACCCCAATAAGCCAAAGAACGCACGCGAAATCGGGAGCAGAGAGTGGACGCGGGGCGCAGAGCGCAGGCACAGGTGGAGGCGTGGGTGGAGGCAGACACAGCCAGGAGCTAAAGCTCTGAAACCCTGAGTGGGGAACCAGCGTGGATGGGTGTACGACTGTGGAAGCAGCACCCTGAGACTTGTAAAGGAACCTCCTGCAGAGGATCAAGCAAGGGGGTCCATCAGGGGGCTTGACCTTGGAAAAAAGCAGAACTCAGACCTCAGGAGCCAAAAGACCGCGGACAGACCCTGAGCGCGAGGATAAACCTGAGAAGCTGCTGGGCTAACAATGGCTACCCAGTCTCAGAAGAGAAAGAATAACAACAAGAAAAAGAAGTCTTTAACACTCGACAACTTTTACACAGAGAAAATCCAGACAACCAAGCAAATAGAGGAGGAGAACAAACAAGCATCCAGACCCTCCTCAAATAAGGAAAACTCCTCACAAGCTATGGAAGAGATCAAAACTGAGATTTTGAGGAAAATGGAAGAGATGTGGCAAGAAAATAACTGTTTAAAAGGTAGAATCTTGCAAATGGAAAGTGAGGCTCAGAAACCAAATGAACTGATAAGCAAATTGAACACCAGAAATGTCCAGATCGAAAAGGAATACCAGAAGATTATGGCCGAAAACCAGAAGATCATAGCCGAAAACCAGAAGATTATAGCCGAAAACCAGAAGATTACAGACGAAAACCAGAAGATTACAGCCGAAAATCAAAAGATCATAGCCAAAAACTGAAAGATTATAGCCAAAAACAAATCCCTAAAGGCTAGAATTGAGCAAGTAGAAGCTAATGATCTCTCAAGATAACAAGAACAAACAAAACAAAGTCAAAAGACTGAAAAAATTGAAGTAAACATTGAATAATCTCAATGAGAGAGTGACAGACCAAGAAAACGGGTCTAGAAGAGACAATTTGAGAATAATTGGTCTTCCAGAAAAACCAGAAATTAATAGAAACCTGGACTCCATACTAACAGAAATAATCCAGCAAAATTGCCCTGAAGTCCTACAACAAGAGGGCAATATAGACATTGAAAGGATTCATAGAACACCTGCAACATTCGATCCAGAAAACACCCAGAAATATAATTGCCAAATTCAAGAGTTTCCAAGCAAAAGAAAAAATCTTACAAGAAGCCAGAAAGAAACAATTCAAATATCAAGGAGCACCAATCAGGATCACACAGGATCTGGCAGCCTCCACGCTAAAAGATCGCAAGGCTTGGAATACGATATTCAGACAGGCAAGAGAGCTGGGCCTGCAACCAAGGATCAACTACCCATCAAAATTGACTATATATTTCCAGGGGAAAGTATGGGCATTCAACAAAATTGAAGAATTCCAGGTATTTGCACAGAAAAGACCAGGGCTAAATGGAAAGTTTGATATCCAA
>NW_025366160.1:0-2080 GCF_016433145.1 Gracilinanus agilis | reverse complement strand
ATTAGAGAAGAGAAAGAAATTGAAGGTATTAAAATGGGCAACGAGGAAACTAAGCTATCACTCTTTGCAGATGATATGATGGTCTATTTAATGAATCCTAGAGAATCAACAAGTTTAAACAAAGTTGCAGGATAAAAAATAAACCCATATAAATCATCAGCATTTCTATATATTTCCAACATATCCCAGAAGCTAGAGTTAGAAAGAGAAATAGCAATTAAAATTGCCATAGACAAAAGAAAATACTTAGGAATATGTCTGCCAAGGTATACACAGGAATTAATACAAACATAATTACAAAACACTTTCCACACAATTAAAACTAGATTCAAACAACTGGAAAAACACTGATTGCTCATGAATAGGATAGAGGTAATGTAATAAAAATGACAATTCTACCCAAATTAATCTACTTATTTAGTGCCATACCTTTCAAACTATACAGAAACTTTTTTACTGAATTAAAAAAATCTCTAACAACGTTCATTTGGAAAAACAAAAGATAAAGAATCTCAAGGGAAATAATGAAAAAAAAATTGAAAGAAGGTGGCTTAGCAGTACCAGATCTTAAAATGTACTATAAAGTGGTAGTCATCAAAACAATATGGCTAAAAGACAGGAGGGAGAATCAGTGGAATAGAGTTGAGGTAAGTGACCTCAGCAAGACTGCTGGGAAAATTGGAAAACAATATGGGAGAGTTTAAGTTTAGACCAACATCTGACAACCTACTCCAAGGTAAACTCAGAATGGGTGAATAACATGAATATAAAGAAGGAAACTATCAGCAAATAAGGTGAACACAAAAGAGTACATTTGTCAGATCTTAGGAAAAGGAAAGATTTTAAGACCAAGGAAGAGTTAGAAAAAATTACAAAATGTAAAATAAATAATTTTCATTATATTTAAAAAAGCTTTTGTACAAACAAACCAAAGCAACCAAAATTAGAATCAAAGCAAAAAATTGGGGAAAAAATCTCTGAAAAAGGTAAAAAAAAGTAGTTCTTAAAATAGACTGTTTACAGATTCCATTCCTAATTGAGGGTATATGCTAGATGCTTTACTTTGAGAAAAACACACTTAAATTATTTCACTCACACAGGAATAGTCTGACTTTCTTTCACCTCTGCCAGTTATGCTCATCATAACATCCCTTTCCAAAGCCTCTTTGATTGCCTGACTCAGACTCAGTCTAGATGAGAGGCAGATCTACCAGGAGTAACCATGCCATGTTTGGAATGGCTGCACAATGAATCTACAGCATCTCCTAGCATGGAAGACAACAGAAGAGAGGACTCCATCAAGGGCCTCAAAGACCACTCAGAAGATCAGATGTAAGATTTTTTGCACTAAAATAGGTACTATAAAGCAGTGGGCATCAAAAAATATGGTACAGGGGGCAGGTGGGTAGCTCAGTGGATTGAGAGTCAGGCCTAGAGATGGGAGGTCCTACGTTCAAATCCATCCACAGACACTTCCCAGCTGTGTGACCCTGGGCAAGTCACTGACCCCCATTGCCCACCCTTACTACTCTTCTGCCTTGGAACCAATACGCAGAAGTGAAGGTTAAAAAAAACAATACGGTACTGGCTAAGAGACAGAAGGGAGTATCAGTGGAATAGACTTGGTGTAAGTGACCTCAGCAAGACAGACTACAATAAATACAAAGATCCCAGTTTTTGGAACAAAAATCTACTCTTTGACAAAAATTGCTGGGAAAATTGGAAAAGAGTAAGGGACAGATTAGGTCTAGATCAACACCTTACTAGGCTTACTCTCACACCCTACACCAAGATATACTCAGAATGGGTAAATGACTTGAATATAAAGAAGGAAAATATAATTAAATTAGGTGAACACACAATAGTACACTTGTCAAATCTTTAGTAAAGGAAAGATTTTAAGACCAAGCAAGAATTAGAAAATGTTACAAAAAGAAAAATGTATAATTTTGATTACATTAAATTAAAAAGATTTTTTAGAAAAAAAAACCCAATGCAACCAAAATTAGAAGGGAAGCAATAAATTGGGGGGTGGGGGATCTTTAAAACAAAAACATCTGACAAAGGTCTAATTTCTCAA